>NC_056732.1:429021405-429111405 GCF_019279795.1 Protopterus annectens | reverse complement strand
ATGTTTGGGAAGTGTCAGAAAATTGTGATGTAAGTGATGTGACTAAGTGACGTTATGTAGACAGAAGATATGAGTTCAGTCACAGTGCTGCTCCATGTTACAGATAGTTATGTTCAATTCAAGATAAATCTACAAAGATGTGTTGACTGGACAATTATTTATTATCAAATATATGCAATTAGGTATTTTCCAGGTCTTTGCATTGATTTCTTCTCAGACTGTATTATTTTACTATATATACAAACATACAATACTGTACAATCAAATAGAGCATTGAATCACCAGAAAAAAATGAGACAGTCTGCTTTCATCACATGCTAGAGATTTCTCTGCAGTTTATTTTTATGTGACTTACTGTATGAATGGTACCAGACAAACAGATGCTTACTAAATCTGATTTGTATAGTCATTTTCATGTACTGTCTGCATTGTGTAGAATCTGTAAGAATTAAATGTGTCTTGAGACAGTTAATTAACTGAAAATACAGATTGTTGTACTACATTATCAATATACATTGTCTTTATATTTTGAATCGTGATTCTGCAAAATGTTGCATGTAATTGAACTTCATAGGTATACAAGAAATGCATTGTTGTTGCAGTAAAGAGATGTTACAAGCACTGTGTAACAAAGTGCCTGCATATCTTTGTAAGAGACTGTCTGGGTGTAGAGAGTTTAGCTGTTTCACAACCAGGAGTGGTCTGTCTAATACCAACTATGTGAAGTGAAGTGTTTGCTCAGAGTTATATTCTTGCTGGTGTAATACAGGCATAGAACCCACTTTTTTGTTTTCTCTTGTGTTAAACCTTTAGTGGGGAAGACAGTGGATTGGCAGTAAGCCAAAACAAATGCATTTCCGTCCATCCATCCATCCATCCATCCATCCATCCATCCATCCATCCATCCATCCATCCATCAACCTATCCATTTATCCATCCATTTTCAAACCTTGTATGTTTATGTGGATCACATGGACAGCATGTAGAGCATGGCAAATCAGACATCCCTTTCATTGCAGCGATCCATGACTTATCTTGAAATTCTCGGCATTCCAAGGCAATATGAGCAATGTTATCTCCCCAGTTTGTCTAGAGTCCATCGTTGAGCATTTTCCCAATTCATTTTGCCTGTCTGCCTTGTGCAGGTGCTGAGAGGCTGACCAGATTTCTTCAAAGGGTATATTCCAAGTTACAAGAGAAGTAAAAACTACAAGAAGAACCTAGACAAGCTAGAGTTTCGCTGCGTGATACCCTAAACCTCCTATAATTGAGGCCCATGGGATATATGCAAATGACCCCTTAAGGACCTCAAGTGTTTCAGTTATATGACTTCTGAATGTCCATGACTTTTACTTTTTCTTTTTAAGTCTTTATGGATACATTCAAGCTAATAAAGCCAAACCCCACTAGCTGTAGACATGCATGGTTTGGCCTTCTTATGATCTCATCATCACACCATAAATGGACTGTTTGGCTATACTATAGAAACGAAAAAAGTGAACAGTAAGTCCAAAAGTAAATCCTTTATAAAGTAGACAAAAAAGAAGCTCCTGACAGTAATGAAGTCCAAAATGAGAAAAGTCACCAAAAAAAAAATTTATTGGAAAAAGAGAATAAATACATAGATAAAAAAACAATTATTCATCAGAATAAATATGCTAAAAATCATTTAAAAATAAACAATCTAACAAACAATTGCATTAATGATTCCAAAAAACTTATTTAAACAACTTTAATCATCAATTTAAAATTTAAAATGAAGCTTAATTTTTTTTAATTTAAAATCAATCATTTTCATTTTCTAAAATATTTTAATCACAAAAAATTTTCAAAGCAACAAAATCATAACTCATTCTGACAAGACAAAAGAACAAAGACATAAAAAAAAAAAAACAAAATTCAAAACTTCAAAAATAAAAATTGCAAATAAAAGCTCACAAAACAAACAAATTTCATAAAGACAAAAATGAGAACACATCCTCACAAGCTTGAGATTAACAACTCAAAAACATACTATCATGGTGTTACAATTTCAACAAAATACTATCATTCATATCTCTTATCTCTAAACCACATATTTAAAATAATATATCAAAATTGTAAGAAAAGAAAAGTTATCCAATGCAAATCCCACAACACAGTTCCACCATCAGCAAACTGTTTGCCAAAAATTAATAAAACATCCTATCATCTATTGAGGTCAACATCATCCTATCCAGACCTAAGGAGTTCCTCCTTCGGGTCTAGTAAAAAGTTCCTCCTGACCTAAAAAAAAAAAGACCATAAGAAAAAAAAAGTCCAAATATAGGTCCAGCATTTAAATACATACCATATCCATCATTTAACCTACATGTAGGGACCTGTAAAGATGTACATTTACTATTACTGTTTTATAAACTAAAATAAAATAAAAAAATAATATAAATATATAATATATAATATATATATATATATATATAATATAAATATAAAAATATATATATAATAAAGTATAATAATAAAAATTCTCTAATCAGTATAAACATCTGTATATTTACAAGTATTCATATACACTCATATAACTAGGATAAAAAAAATTGCAAAAAACACAATTAATAATTTCTATACTACACTACACATTTAATTATGTTTTAATATCCACATGAGCGTGTTGTGTGTAAAAAAAACAAAAAAAAAAAGTAAAAACTGTAACAATTTGTATTTAAAGTGCTGTAGTTATATACTAATACTACACAGTAGTATAATAATACATATGCATAATATATATAACACAAACACATATAATAATAACCACACAACAAATAAACAGATATAAATATAAATATGGTATAAAATGTAAATGTATATATATACCCTATGTATAATGGACAACAATGGCATTTATTCAAACCTATTCTCCATAATTTAATGCTTCCTTCATACATCAAAACACTTCACATACTGTAGTGTAGCTGAACTCAAAGGGCAGTTCTCATCCTCCTCCTGGAGAAGTGTCACCCCAAGTGAACAAGCAGTACCCAAGACATATATAACATATATAGATAATATAATATATAAATATTAGAAAAAACCAAATTCAAATCCAACTAAAAAACATACTAAAACATAATATATATATATAGACCATAAGGCTAATCTCAACGCCATTCTATAATGTGTTAAGACATGCCCTCTAAAAATAAATATAAATACAAATAAAAAAAAAATTAAAAATAAAAACCTATATATGATCTGAATATATAAGTACTATACTTATCTATTCCATATAAAAACATCTATAATATAGGGAGTACATGCCCTGGTATAAAATTAATGATGTTTAGTAATGCATATACTGTAATGTTAAACAACAACTTCCAAGGTGACAAGATGTCCCTAGCATTAATTTATTTTATTATTTATTATACTATAGAAACACAGGGTCTTTAAACCCAGCTGATGTCCATAACCATTAAGGTGTCTACAAAATAACCCTACTAACATCAAAACCAAATTGTTTCTAAAGTAATCAGTAAACAGTAACCAGACGAAAATTTTGTCAATGCAAAAAGGGTGTTCTTTTTAGAATTGTTGAATTGCTACAATGGCTGAGTTGTCTAGTATGTACTTATTGATGGGAGATGAATTTCTGGCTATAAGAACAGCCAAACATTTATAATTTTATTGTTTTTGGATAAAAGTAGTAATAATAGCCTATAATTCTGGGAAATATGTCCCATTGTATACAAGTGGCAAGCCAATTAGTGGCACCTACATTCCCTTATGTTATTTATAGACTTTGGTAATGCATTGATAGATTTAGTAATACATTATCAAAGCTGAGATGTTACAAAATAGCCAACATCTTGTCTGTGAAGGGGTTAAAGAATGTCCTTGATTGAGTCATTTTGGTTTACAGCACTTTACAATTTGTATTTATACAGATAATATAACCTGACCTTTAGGTAGGCTAAAATAAATTTCCTGTAGTAGAGGACCACCTGACTTGAAATGTAGTGTTCTGAATTTTACACCATTGCACCCATCACCATCAGAAATATACACATCCATGTCTTGTCTATATCTGTTTGTCTATCTGTATGTCCATACACTGCGTTCTGCCTTTTACAACTGAAAGAAAGAAGGAGAACAACATGGGTATTTGTATCACTCCATTGCTTTAATATTTTTAAGCAAATCATTAAAGGGCAGTACTTATCTAGCTAAGGATGGTTGTAGTTTCTTTAACACCATCTTCCTGTAAACACTGCATTTTCAGTGTCTGCTTGGATATCACTTTCGGTTCTGGAATAGCATATGAATATGGTTACTAGCAGTAGTAGTAGTAGTTTACTATGTTTACTATGTTTACTAGTACTGGGGATAATCATTTTACACAAGATTGTACACTATACACCCCACCTATCATTAAATTTCAGTTTTATAGGTGTCCTTCTTAAAAAAACTCAAGAGTGTATTTCTGTAGCCTCACTGCACTTTGAATAGTACATGAGTATGTCTTTTAGAATTATTTTCAGTTTGGCAAAGGTTAAGTTATTAAGAAAGGAATGTATTTCTGTTTCATCAGTCATATTCTCAGAGGGTCCATATGTTTGGGAGAAGATATTTTCAAAAATTGTAATAATTTAACTAACAGAGAAACAAAATAAATTCCTAGAGAGGGATATTAATACACAAGAAATTATTTTGGTCATAAAAAACCTCAAACCTAATAAATCCCCTGGCCCAGATGGTTTTACGGCAGAATTTTATAAAGCTTTTAATATGAAAATAGCCAAAATCTTAAAGTTATTGTATAATCATATTATCTTGAAGGGGTTTAAAGATATCCATTTAAACGCCTCTAGAACCGTCCTCGTCCACAAACATAATACAGATGCAAAAAATCCGGGGAACTACAGACCCATCTCCATGATTAACTTAGATATGAAAATTCTAGCCACGATCCTCGCTAATAGGCTCAAAGCCGTTATCTCAGATATTATTTCCCCCAAATAATCGGGTTTCATCCCAGGTAGACAAACTAATGATCAGGCCTTACTTTTAGAAGCATTGATACATCATTCTAACTTAAGAAAACTCCCGATATATGCTTTAGTAGTAGATGCATCGAAAGCGTTCGATAGACTAAGTACTAAATTCTTATTTGCTATCTTACCATGCTTCAATATCCCAATCTCTTTTATAAACAAATTAAAAACTCTCTATTCTACAGCATATACCACCCTACAAATCAATAAACACATATCTAACAGAATCAAAATTGTTAATGGAGTTAGACAAGGGTGCCCTCTTTTCCCTCTCCTTTTCAACTTATATATGGAACCACTTTTCATGCTTATTAAACAAGCTACCTTGCACCACCCCCTTAATATATATAACTTAAAGATTTCCCTATCGGCATACGCGGATGACCTGAACATATATTTCACCCTCCCCAACTCTGACCCAATTAGAATACTTTCTTCTATCAAAATATTCTCTAACCTAGCAAACTACAAGATAAATAGGGAAAAATCCTTAATATTCCCTTTGAACATTCACTCGAGGTTACCTAACATTACATCGACTACAGAGATCAAAGTCAAAGAGCAAATACAATACTTAGGTATTCAGTTTTTGCAGGGTAACCACAGTTACTATCAAGACAATGTAATCAGGTACTGGTCAAACGTACAAAATGATATTATAAGATGGTCTAAGCTCAAGCTCCCATTTTTGGCCAGAACAACAGTGATCAAAATGAATATTCTCCCTAGGCTTCTCTACCTATTTCAAGCAACTACTAACACTCTACATAACAATTTTTTAAAAAAAATTATAACAACTATCTCTAAATTTATCTGGGCCCCTAAATCAGTCAGGATTAGCTATTCAAAGCTTATCTGCCCTAAGGAACAGGGGGGGACTGGGCCTACCTGACTTTAAAACCTACTATGAGATTATTAACGCTAGTAGAATTTTTAAAATAGTGTACTACAAGAAGAATAAACCGGTATGGGCCCCACCATGGATGGCCCTATATAATAACTATATTAAAACGTTAAAATTCAACCCGGCAGCTCTCCCATTTTTAAACGAAGATAACCTAGGGACCCTAAAACACACAAAAAACATAATATTTAACATAAAATCCCTACAGGCATTCTTTAAATCTCTGAACCTTTCACGCTCGTTTGCTATCTTACAACCGCTTCATCTAAACCCTAATCTTAAGCTAAACGGTAACATGCTAAACTTGGAACAATACCCCCTGCTCCTAAATACTTTTATCTCAGATCTTTTCCCCCTTAGACACCAATCAATACCTGACATGAGAACTAGTCTCGGCTTACCATATAAGTACTTAATGATACTACGACAAATTAGAGATCTAGTAAGTAAACTCCTAGAGCATCCACTAGTTTCGGACAATGATATCTTAACATGCAAAACACTAATAAATCTCCTGCTTACTGGAAAAAAAATTACCTCAAATGTGTACAAAGCCATTATGACGCTTAGATACCAGAATAAACTAAATGTTTCGAAATTCTGGTCAAAGATCAACCCTGACATTAACCAAAACCAACTAGCGAAGGCTATAAACCTAAGCATTAAATCGATTCCCTTTAAGAAAATGAAATATACCCAAATGATGATCGTGAACAATGCATATTTTACTCCCACAATCCTGAACAAAATTTTCCCTAATCTTTCCCCTAAATGTAAATATTGCCCGACCCAATCGGATGATATCCTTCACTCGTTTTGGAGCTGCAAATTTTCCTACAAGCTATGGTGCGCCTTGTGGGTGATTTTTGAAAAAATTGGATATGAAAAATCCACCCTGTCATGGGAATTTACCATTCTTCATATTCCCCCCCCCCTGGAGTATCAGAAAGAAAATGCAAGGTACTGATTCCTATCTTTATGTTAATCAAATACTACATCTCCTTGAACTGGAAAAACAGACACTCCCTATCATGGGAAGGATTTAAACACATAGCTATTAATTACCTCAAGGCACATAAATACCTGTTCCACAATATTAAACACAAACCAGTTATGAAGGAATTTTGGGAAATCTTGTCTGAACATATACTTAAATAAGTACTGTTATCTTACAGATACCAATAGTCCTTATCTCGCTGTACTTGAATTATTTAAGAATTGATATGGGCACTGTATGAACTGTACATAGTAGTTGTTCTTGATGTTCTTATCCGTTACATAATTTACATAATGTATTTCTCAAGTAGATGTATTGTATGTAATGGTTTTTGTCCTGTTGTGTAAGATTGAAAAATTGCAATAAAAAAGAATTTACAAAAAAAAAAAAAAAAAAAAATTGGAATGCCACAATGTCATACCTGCCACTGCTACTCAGATGGGAATAATTGTGGCCATTTGACATTCCATAATGAATTATCTGCATGTCTTCCCCACTGAAAAATGAATACAGCGTACCACACCGATCAAAGTACAGATACAGATGGTTATCTTTGTCAGACAAGTGATCATCTTTTTTGGTCTGGTATGTCATCCACTTTGCTGTAGGAATATGGGTGTAATCTTCATCTGGAAATGTGTGTAATTTGTGACATCCTCAGTCACCTAACTTCAAGTATGGTAGGTGTTTGTCACTGGTCATCTGTCTTTTGATGTAGTCATCAGTCTGTCAATAGTTAGGAGACCATACACACATCTTGGGTAATGGCAAAGTGAGCTGTTACAAAATGTTGTGTGGCAATAGTGATTACTTCTGTGGCATCATTGAGCTAATTATGATTCTTCCCTGCTTGATAGTAGGGTTGTTAATGCTGGGCCATCTGATTTTGCTGTTTATTACTTGGATTGTGTCTCTTCTCACTGTGCCATATTTTTTTCATAATGTATAATTTTTGGCCTGATTCTGGTAACAGTATGGCCCCCTTATTATTTCCCCATTTTTATAGCTCATTATCACTTGCTAACCTATAACAATGTTTCTTTAAAAGCCATCTTTCCTGGTATTGAACCTGCAAAGTTTGCACTCTACTGTACACTTATGATATCATTGACTACCTTCCAGTTTGCCTGTCTGGCTGCTGTACTGACCCATTTGTTCCTGTAAAGGGAAAGAGACACCCAGCCCATTCTTTCCCCTCAGAGATGAGCAGTCTTGTCATATAACACAGGAAATCAGAGGTTTCTTGCTAAGTCTTTCACCCCCCTGCCATGTCTGTGACTTCTCCATTCTCCCTGCATTACTAGATGCATTTTTGCTCCCATACTTGCTGCTTCTGTTTACAGTAAATCACTCTGTTTAGACAAGTATGGTCATCACAGTCCTCCCACATGGACCAACTACACCCTCTTCCTTGAGGTAGACAAAGTAACCACAGTTATTAGGTTCATAGGTAAATACCAGGAATTAGTCTCCCGACTATTACACGCCTAGCCAATAATCAGACAGCGATCAAAGATGAGACTCAAACCATGTGTCTTGTGTCTGTGAAGTAAAAATATTAACCATTTTGCCATCCCCTCAACAATGTGCTAACTTCTGTAGTACTCAAGCAGTTGACAAAGCCATGGCTTCAATTCTCCATTGTGCAGAACTGCCCAGGTGTTTACGACTTCTTTAAAAACTTGTACAATCCATTAACCAGATACTGTTTGGATGTGTGAGATGCAGAACATTTTTAAATCCCTACTGTCATATGTAAGCTTTGAAATTTTCTTCATTTCAGCTGTAAACAGTCTTTGCTGACCATCTGTTCAGGGAATCTATTTCTTGCAAATACTGTTCACGGTATATACGCAGTGTTTGACAAAAATTATGCTCTCCATGCTGATGAGCCGTGGTCATTTTGAGTGCATTCAGCTATCAGAATAAATACTATACCTGCTATGAGGCCCAATATTAATGTTTCAAGGTAGATGTAGTAATTTCCAGATATGCAAATGTGCTGGTAGAAGTGCATTTTTAGCAGGTAGCATTTAGCACAACTTTTTGGCACAACCTTGTCTAAGTTCTTTGTTTTCATATCTATGTCTCTACCTGAAATTGTAGGCAGTATATTTAATTTTAGCTACCTCAACATACTGCATCTAATTCATTATCATATATGTTTGTCACATTATTATCAGTGACCAAAACTCACTTTTCAAATCTGAGACACCTCCCAATGGCTAGTAATCTATAACCAGCATAAACTTCCTTTCCTGCAGATACTGGCTAAAGGTCTCTTCTGGAGGCATCAGTACATGCAATTTTATCAGAAATGTTGAAAGGAATGTGGCGGGCCTCTTTGTGCTATCCTTAATCTCATGTTGTAGAGCCACAGTAATTCCATTTTACAGTGAACTATAAAATGACTTCCAGGTGTACTTGAGAAGTGCTTCAGATACCTGTATGAATGGACTTACAGAAAGACAATAGCCACTTCATGGAAAGAACGTTCAAGAACAATGCAAAGGCCAAGAGTGTGCTTTGTTGCATATATACTTATTCGGTGGTTGATTTTGGCTTGAGGTGGCCCTAGAGACTGGTTATATTTGAAGCAAAAACTGTAACAACCCAGACTATTCAGCAGAGCTGCATCAGTGGACAGGGTCCTTTTGCAAAATGAGATTTGGGCTGAAAGTTGTTGATGCCCTGTTGAACCTGATGTTCCTGACCTGCCTTGTAGGTAGAGAGGAAGGAGATCCAGCTTAGGTAGAAGAGGTTGATACATTTTGTATGTCAGGATACGTGGTAGATTTAAAAAACAAGGAGGGAGGAGGTGGATGCTGATTGAAAGGGCTGGCAGATGATGAGAGTATGATCATAAAAAGCAACTGGATCATATATGAAGTCTCTGTCTGGTTTGATGGGCAAACTGTGACAAATCCTTAATGATGCTTTATCAGGGAATAGAAAGAGCAACAGGGAGAAGAGTCAGTAATTCCAGCAAGTTCTTTAAGGAACTAAACTGTTGGAATTTGAGAGGAAGCCTGAGGGTAGCATACCTCTCAACTTTCCAGATATTTGGCTGATATTTCTGGTCTATTCCACATAAAATGTGTGGTTTTCTGGCAAATAACTGGGATTATCTGAAGACTGAGGTCACTAAATAATGACTTACATTAAGCTTCAGACTTCAAATCCGTCAGAAAAAGTATGTTAAAACAAATCCTGTTACTCTAGCAACTTTCTAAGTTTATAAGAGCAATATTTAAAATCCATCCCTATTTTTGTGCCTTTGTACCCGCATTCTGTCGGGCTTTGTCCAGATTTCTTGCACTAAGAGGTTGAGAAATAATGGAGGGTAGAGTGATGCTCAGAAGGGTGTATGTGTGTGTGTGTGTGTGTGTGTGTGTGTGTGTGTGTGTGAGCATAATGTTATGTGGTTCTACCTTGCTTCTGTAGCTGCTTGCATTAGAATGAAGTATGTGGCGGTTCACTTAATCAAAGTGACCATTTTGTTACAGGACCTAAACTGGGACACTTGAGGGCCACCCAGAGAAGCCATGTCTGCAATCCCATTCTCCCTGCCCCATGGGAGTGGAGATAGGGCCACTATTTCATCTCGCACCGGGTCACCCGGCACTGTGGAGATGCCACTCTATGAATGGCACCACCTAGGAGGCAAGAGGCCACATGCCAGGAGGCTCAAAGTGATACACATTCGTCGGCACCTGGCACCATGGGGGAGAGAGACTGAGGTGTGCTGCAAAATGTGCAGAGATGGGGGGACCCAGGACTATCTCCCGTGTGAGTTTGAAAGCCCTAGGTGCAAAGCAAAGTGGAAAACTAGTGTCACAGAAGTCTGGATGAGGGACGGTCTGAGGCTTTGTGGCCCAGCAGAGTTCCATGAGACTGAGAAGATCCTCTGAGAGGCTCCAAGAACACTTGTGACACTGCATGATTTGGCAGCAGTCAGGAGATATGTAACCCTGGAAAGGAGCTCTCTCTCCTGGGTAGAAGTTTAAGCCTGGAGGGGGTCCATCCTGATGGAAGTCTATAAGGGAGAGAGAGGTGGAAAGTGAATTGGACAGGACAGCTCCCACCTGAGTGAGGAGTGTATGGACCATGCCCCCTCTGGGAAGGAAGTCTGGAAGGGATAGACAGGCAGATAGTGGCAGGGCTGGGTGAGGGGGGTCAGACAGAGCTCACCACAATGGAAATCCTTAAGGGAACGACTGGTGGACAGCAGCAGGGCCTGGAGATCTGCCTGGGTGAAAGGGATCAGGCAGAGCTCCCCATGGTGGAAGTCCTTGAGGAAGCATCAGGGCAGATGGCAGAGGGGTCTGGAAAGCTCCTGCTGGGGCAAAGGTATCCAACCCCATAACCAATGGCATCCTTGAAAGATCTCAAAGTCCCCAAATCTGCTCTGGATTGGAAAGCAGGGGGACTCTGAAGCCTTCATGAGAGTGGATCTGCCCCTCAGCAGCCAAGGGGAGCTCCAGAGGGGCAGTCAGGATCAGAGGGAAGCTCCCCTGAGAAGGTCCGAAGGCATGAGTGATCCGGCCTAATTTGGCAGCCTGCAGGAGACATGGAGGTGGCAGAGTCTCCTAACATGTGGGGCCGCGGCTGGGAAACATCTCTTGGCCAGGTTGAAGGTGAGGCCTGTTGGGGTCGGCCCTGACAAAGGTCAGTCAGGGTGCATAAGGCAGATTGGTGTGGGGCCTGGAAAGCTCATGCCTGAGTGAGTGGGGTCAGGCAGACCACCCTACGACAGAAGTCCTGGAGGGAGTGACTGATGGATGGTGGCATAGCATGGAAGGCTTTTGCCATGGTGAAGGCATCCAACCTTACCTCATACCCAATGACATCCCCTAAAAATTGCAACATCCCAGAGCTACTCAGAATGGGAAAGCAGTGGGACTGGCTTCCCCAGGAAGCCAGGTCACCATTCATACTGAGCGGTCTAAACTGGGACATTTCTGTGTCCCAAAGACAATGTTTGGGATTCCAGGACAGAGACTTCCAAACTGGGACTGTCCTGGAAAAACTGGGACTGTTGGTCACCTTGCACTTACTGGCTCCAGGATGTCTGTATCATGCTCTTAAGAGGATAATGTTTAAAAAGAGAATCTGCATCCACTATCTAAGAAGAGAAGATGGTGTTAAGTGAGACTCTACTGATGAATGCAGAATTCAACTTACCGTAAGTCTGTCTAGTGTACATCCTCTTGCATGTGGAGGGGAACATTGTGCACTTCAGTTTCAGAGGTGGGAGAAGCGGAATTTTAAACTACAATAGCAGCAGAAATTCAAAATATTGCCATTAGACCACTAGGAGAATTTTCATGAAAAGGAGAACACACTATGACAATTTTTTCTGTCCACACAACAAATGTTAGGTGCCATTACATGCCAGTGCATACCAAACAGAATGACTGAGCAAAAAAAAAACTTGAGATAGAAGATACAAAAACAGAACTCAATGGGCAAATTCAAATCAAACACAGTTTAGACAACAATCAGCCATTATTTCTACTATTTTTACTATCTTAAAGTGATCCAGCTGCTGAGCGTCCCTGGTCCCTAGCGCCTTTGAGCTACCCTCTCTTTGCCCATAGCCTGCCCATGAAACAGACTCCTCACGCCCGAAGACAAGGGACCCATCCTAACCAGCTGATACATCTCAGGGTCCCCCTTCCTTGGTCCCAAAGGTTTAAGAAGCAAGCATCTCAGGGTCTACCATCCTTGCTCCTTAAAGATTAAAGAAGCAAGAACCTCTCTTTGCCCATAGCCTGCCCATGAAACAGACTCCTCTCGCCTGAAGACAAGGGACCCATCCTAACCAGCTGATACATCTCAGGGTCCCCTTCCTTGGTCCCAAAAGTTTAAGAAGCAAGCATCTCAGGGTCTACCATCCTTGCTCCCTAAAGATTAAAGAAGCAAGAACCTCTCTTTGCCCATAGCCTGCCCATAAAACAGACTCCTCACGCCTGAAGACAAGGGACCCATCCTAACCAGCTGATACATCTCAGGGTCCCCCTTCCTTGGTCCCAAAAGTTTAAGAAGCAAGCATCTCAGGGTCTACCATCCTTGCTCCCTAAAGATTAAAGAAGCAAGAACCTCTCTTTGCCCATAGCCTGCCCATGAAACCGACTCCTCACACCTGAAGACAAGGGACCCATCCTAACCAGCTGATACATCTCAGGGTCCCCCTTCCTTGGTCCCAAAAGTTTAAGAAGCAAGCATCCCAGGGTCTACCATCCTTGCTCCCTAAAGATTAAAGAAGCAAGAACGTATGTGGTTTTCTTAACCCTAACAGTTACTAAAGAGGTGTTATATTCGGTAGGTAGCTGAAAGGACGCTTCCAAGACAGGACAGCCAGCAACTTACCCATTAACCTGTACACTCTTCTCCCACCTTCTAAAGCTCTTTCTAATTGTAGTCTAACCTCTTAACCCTGGAACAGACCTATCCCTCTTACTATCTGCCACTGCAACATTGGGTTTGTCCACTAGGTGGCACCCTCACCTGGTTCTACCTCCCTCTATCTATCCCACTATCCCTCACCATAATATTGAAACTTTTCCTTGCTTCTCCCTAGTCTTCCTACTATCTTTACTCACTTTTAATCTTCCTACCACTACTTTCAGCTTTTTAGCCAGCTATATAGCTCACTCACATTTTCTTACTTCCATCCTCAGCCTTGTGCTAGCTTATATCCCTCCTTCTCCACCCATAGTATTTTCTGATATCTTCCTGTCCTTATAGTGCTACTTAGTCTCCCACTTTTTATCCTCTAATCCTCTACACTCAGCACACACCTACACTCTTACCATCCATCCTCCCACTGTGCCCAATCTCTCCTTTTACCTGCAACATTACTTACCTTTTGTAAAAGCTTCTTCACTGATTGTTTCTTCTCCTATGCTTCTTCCTTCTCTTGTCTCTTCCCGCTCCGTTCGCCCTATGGGCTCACTCCGCTCCTCTACCCTACCCCCTAATCCCACCCACCCCCACTGGTCCTAAACTTATCCTTGACTAACCACTCCCCCCCTTATTCTCATCCTATCACAAACCTCATCATCATTAGGCCACTACCCTATCTCTTTCTTTTATAATTAGTACTAATCAACTCTCTTTTGAACTACTCCCTCACCTTTTCTAACCAGTCTCTGTACTAACTACCTCCCAATTCTACCTCCTTTACAACCACTACTAATTTCTTATTTGCATAATTTACATCCTGCTCAATCTCCTGAAACACTCTCTCCTATTATTTTACTTTACCTACTCACACAAAGTACTCACAACTCATAACTACTTATTACTATGGCCACAGCACATAAAACTATTTTCACAAACATACTACTCTTAACTACCACAATAGCCTCTCTTACTATACCTTACTCACTCACCTTCTTTGAAAATCTTTCTCTACCTGAACAAAACCATAACTTCCAACAAACTTTTACATCTTCTTTCCTCTACTCCCTTAATCATAGTAACATAACCTGTACCCCTAACTATATACTACCAAAATATCATAGAGCAACCCATGTTACTTACTTCACTTCCAAAAAGAATGTTAATAATTTCTACAAAATCCATAAATCTCTACTATATCCCCAGCAACACACCCTCCTAGACGGTGACATTCATCCAAACCCTGGCCCCAATACTGACTTTACCTATAACCTTAACAATTTAACATTGCCTGTGATTCCTACATTAACTAAACCACCTAACTCCCTCCTGATAGCTCACCTTAACATTAGAAATATCAACAATAAAATTTCCCACTTGCATTCACTCCTTGATGTGCACTTATATGATATTCTATGTCTTGCAGAAACTAAGCTAAAACCATCTACTCTAGACCAGGAAATTAGCCCTCCTGGCTATAACATCCTTAGATGTGACCGTAAAACCAAAAAAGGTGGAGGTATAGCCATTCTCTGTAAATCTAATCTCCAAATTTCCCCCTTTAATGTTTTTCCATCATTAGACACCAAATCTGAAATCCTGACTATCAAACTCCAAATCAATAACTCCAAATCTATCTGTCTAATTTGTATGTATCTCCCCCTGGTAACAATACCAATACTCTTGAAAACTTACTTAGTTACCTCTCTACCCAATTACCCCAGGAGACCATTGTACTGGGTGACTTTAACATTGACTGGTCCACCTGCAGTCCCCCTAAACCTACTTATCACATAAATCTCTTTGGAGTTTCACAATTAATAACCACTCCTACTAGAATCCACAAACCTAGCAGTAAGGAAACTACTCTTGACTGAATCCTTATTAACAGCCACCCTGAAACTTATACTCCAGGAACCCTTCCCGATGATATCAGAGACCATATGCTTACCTACATTATTAGACAAAAAGTTCATATCCCAAATAACCTTAAACTCAAAACCTCCCGCTCAAAAAAATTCTTTAATCCAGACAGCTTCCTAAATGAACTGCAAGCATGTGACTGGTCACCACTGTCCCATCTTAAACTTGATGAGGCTGTGACCTACTTTAATACTAACTTTCTTCAAATCCTAGATTACCATGCACCTTATCGCTCTACTAGAATAAGAACCAAGTCTGCCCCATGGCTCACAAAACAAACTAGGCAAAAGATGCTCCTCAGAAATAAAATCTGGGCTAAATGGAGAGCCACCAAATGTCCATCAGATCACCTCCACTTTAAACAGTTAAGAAATGCCACCAAGAAAGATATTCTTAGGGACAAAAAAGACTTCTACCTTCATCTCCAACAAACTAGCCAACAAACTCCACAAAAATTTTGGTCAGGGATAAACAAAGTTCTTCAGCCAGGTCACTCTACTACTCCGGCCCCAGCAGGTTTCAATCATAATAACTCCAACCAGATCCCTGAAGCCTTTAATAACTACTTTACAGAAGCCGTTCAAACCCTAGCCAATTCTTTACCACCTTTTACTGCTTCCCCACTAAATACCTCCAAGATTTCATCTCCTACCTTTCAAATAAAACCTGTACCTACATCTCTCATCTGTAAGCTACTTCAAAAACTGAAACCTCGCACCCCTTCTGCTGACCGTCTCCCATCTGAATACCTACAAATTGCCACAAAAGCCATAGACTATCCCATCTCTATCCTTATTAACAGAACTATCTCAGAAGGCAAAATCCCTACATATGGAAAATATCCCACATCATCCCTCTACATCTTCTATTGAGCTTTCTAACTTTCGACCTATTGCCTTACTCTCCCCATTAGCTAAGATAATGGAAAAATGTATTCACAAACAATTACTAAACCATCTACTACAATATAACCTCCTAGTAAACTGCCAACATGGCTTCAGACCATTTCATAGCACAACTGCCCTACTATCCTTCACCGACTTTATAAATAAAAATCGTAACAATAACTCTTTTTCCTCTGCAATATTTATTGACCTGTCAAAAGCCTTTGATATGGTTAACCATAACTTACTTCTAGACAAGCTGAAGACCCTTTCTCTTGATCCACAAGCATCACAATGGTTTAGGTCATATCTGGAAAATAGACAGCAAGCAGTACTTTGGAATAACAATCTGTCTACATTACTTCCAGTAAATATTGGGGTACCCCAAGGCTATATCTTAGGTCCCCTTCTTTTTTCCTTATTTATCAACGATCTACACATGAACATACCTCAAGCCACCTGCATTTAATATGCAGATGATTCCACCTTAATCTGTACAGCTAAGAATATAGCCTCTCTCCAGTCCCTCACCCAAACTGTTTTTCATAATGTTGAAAACTGGTTCATGTAACACTACCTCCTCCTAAACCCCAAAAAAACAAAACTACTGCTATTTACTCCAACTCTTAAATCACCTAATCCATTCTTCTCTATAACCTCTAACAATGCTGCCAATATAACCCCAGATACTACAACCCGCCTACTAGGTGTAACAATTGATAATCGTCTCAACTACGATGACCACATCAACTCCACCATAAAATCAGTTAACAAGAAACTTGGTACCCTCTATAGAATTAAACCCTTCCTTACCCCTACTGCCAGGAAAACTATTGCCCAGACCCACCTCATTTCTACCCTTTTCTATGCCTCTGCTATATATACTAACCTATCTAAAAACAACCTCTCCAAACTTTCCACCTGTTATAATAGCATAACTAGATTCATTACATGCTCCCCCTTTAAAACTCACCACTGCCTCAACCTCAAACAGCTTGAATGGCTAGAACGGCAGAACCTTATACTCTGTCAACAATTACTTATCACCCAAAAGATCCTATACCATCCCAACAAAACCACTATCCTCACTAATCTGATTACACCATATAAAAATCTTGCTACACTACGTTCTGCTAATAAGCTCCTAGTCTCCTCAATTAAATCCAACAACAAAGCTGGTGACTCACTTTTCTCAAACACAGCAGGTAAAAACTGGAATCATCTTCCTTCTGATTTATCAACTCTTGCTTCTACTTCTCTATTTAAAAAACATCTGAAAGAACATCTTAAAACTCATTGGCTTTGTCCATGTGCTAACCCAGACTAATATCTTCTTCCCTTTCCTGATCTTACCCCCTTTCCCTACTCCTCTAACTTATTCCTCCAAATCTAGTTACTACTCTTTTATTCATAGTAAGAGGATAAAATATAAGGGCTTTTCTCTCTTTATTGGGTCTTGCTCATACCTACTATTGTGTTTAGTATAATTTTTAAAGTTTATAATTTTATTATTATATTTTTTTTCTTTTGACCAATGCTGCCTCTGTATTGTGATTTTACGTGTCTTTTAATATATTGTTAACTTTGCCACTTTTCATGCTTGGAACTTTTCTCCCCGGGTCTCTACTGAAAATGGACATATATGTAGACTAGCCCGGTCAACAAATGTAAAATAAATAAATAAAATAAATTTCATATGTAATTGAAAACATTGGTCTCATTGCAGATTCTACAACTTCCTTTCCTGTACAATTGAATCATGTGTCATGGTACCTATCATGTAATTTACTTCATTCTTATCAGTGATATTATAGGGCAGCTTGGCAGAAAGTTGGAAGCAGTGGGTGGCATTGTGACAAAAAGACTGCTGTCACTTCCTCTTTGGCTAGATTATGTTGCAGAGATGCTTTGAGGGACTGCAGCAACTGCCTCATGCTTACTTTCTGCCCACTGATACCTTCTAACTGCACCATGGTACAATTTCTTACAACCTATAGGCTAAAGTCTCACAACAGACTACTACTGGCAAGTGCCACACTTTTGCAACACTGAACCACTTACTGCGTACCACCACATAATTAACTTGTTCTGAATCTGTTAACAAATAACCTACCAAACACCAGAAAGTCAGTACAAGAAAATCTCATCCTCAATCTAGCTCCATGGGACAGATGGATATAGCCCTTACTGTACCCCACATGACATGGGTTAAACTATAAATACTGGTCCTGGACAGAGTGGACAGGATGGTGTGAGTGAGACTGAGCAGCTCATGCCAGCTTGCCCATTCTGGGAGTTTGAGGATGCTTAGGCTTGATGCAATTTCAGCATTAAGATACAGGTGAGTTCTGCTGTACAAGTTGTATATACCTGCTAGTTAGGAGGCTGTGCATAAGTGTGCATGCACTTGCTATGGGCGGCATGGCTGCTGAAGGGTAGGATGGTGTTAAGGCACACTTCAGTGGCCCCAAACATGGGTGGGGTTCAGTCTGCTGGATGCTAAGGAAGGCAGGTCCTGAGGGGAAGAGAAGGTGATATAGGCAATGGTAAGCTGTGGGGAGGGGGAACAAAAAAAAAAGGAATGAAAATCTGTGTCATGCACATGATGTCACATCTGCTCTGTCATGTAGCAATACTCCACCTACACGTAGCTCCAAACTATTCACTAGGTCGCAGGCAAGCAAACTGTTATCACCTGCTAGCATTTAGAGAAATACTCTAATTATTGGTGATTCTGTTATGTGGCACACTAAATCTGCACTCCCCATACTAGACAAGGACAGGGTAACTGTGAGCCACCTGTCTGCAGGCATATTCCTAGATATCATGTTGGTCTTCAGGAACTTAACACCTGTCAGATGTGATAATGATGTGGTGGTATGTAAAACCTGTCAGATATGATAATGACTTTATGGTATGTAAACCATGTCATATATGATCATGATATGGTGGTATGTAAAGCCTGTCAGATGTGATCATAGTTTGGTGGTATGTAACGCCTGTGAGATATTATCATGATATGGTGGTATGTAAAACCTGTTAGATGTGATCATGATGTCATGGTAGGTAAAACCTGTCAGATATGACAATGACATGGTGGTATGTAAAATCTTGCAGATATGATTCTGACGTGTTGGTATGTAAAGCATGCCATATATGATCATGATATGGGGGTATGTAAAGCCTGTCAGATGTGGTCATAGTGTTGTGATATGTAAAGCCTGTTAGATGTGGTCATAGTGTGGTGGTAGGTAAAACTTGTCAGATATGATCATGACTTGGTGGTATGTAAAACCTGTCAGATGTGATCATGATGTGGTGATGTGTAAAGCCTGTCAGATATGATAATGATGTGGTTGTGAGTAAAGCCTGTCAGATATGATCATGCCTTGGTGGTATGTAAAACCTGTCAGATGTGATCATGATGTGGTGTGTAAAGCCTGTCAGATATGATAATGATGTGGTTGTGTGTAAAGCCGTTCAGATATGATCATGACTTGGTGGTATGTAAAGAATTTCAGATATGATAATGATGTGGTGGTGTGTAAAATCCAGATGTGATCATGATGTGGTGGCATGTAAAGCCTGTCAGATATGATCATGAACTGATGGTATGTAAAACCTGTCAGATGTGATCATGATGTGGTGGTATGGGAATGAATATTTTTATGTGCTGTACTCTTATGGGCATGTGGAGACATATGATATGACTTTGTATGCATGTCTTGTAGTGCATGTCTTGTAGGCAGGGAAGACACTGTACTTGAGAACATCTTGTCTTCATCAAGAATGATGCTTAAATATCACGACAATGTAACTGGCATCAACCACTGGCTAAGGAGATGGTGTCATTCAAAGGGGAACCAGTAGATAAAATATCTTGCTTCAGCAAGGGTCACTTACCCTCTTGACCCAATACTTTTAAATGCTAACAAAAAGATTTGCTGCTCCCCATAGGACCTTTTATAGACAGGATCCACTTAATAGACATTCCTACAGAGCAAATTTAGAGTGTCTACTTACTGGAATCCAGCATAACAACTTCCAATTCAGACAACATTGACATGGCAGTAGTCATTGCTAGGAATCTTAACCAAAAGATGGCAGAATTTGAGGGACCTCTATAACATGAATCCATGGCATAATTGGTGTTACCAAAGCTTGGTTCAAGTACAGTGAAAGGTCACCATTTATAGCAAAATTTAGCATCTAATATGTTTTTACACCTAAGCGCAACTGTGAGAGAATATTTTTTTTTCTCATAAACCCAATGGCAAATAAATTATTCATGATCTGAACTCAGAGTTCCTAAAGGTCCATACTGCATTCAACAAAACCAAGTATTACATCCAAATCACTTCTCCCAGTAGACCATGGTAACTACCACACTGAACTTGAAGGAATCAGTATCAAAAGACTTAAGAGTTAAAGGACTTTAACTACCTGACTATTGACTTGCATTTCCTGTACATCATTTTTGCAAATGTCATGGAACACAATGTTAAACTTCTCACCTATACCTAACCTGTACTCTAGCCTACATTGCTACAGCTCTGATGCAATCTGACTATAAAACAGTCATCTTTCCTGTAGGTCTTTTGTTACCTTACTCTAACTAATGTGCTCGTCCTTAGGAATGTCTCAAAGGCTAACCTACTACATCTCTTACATGACCTAGACAAACTCCCTGAGAACTCCCTACCCACAGATGTTGAAAAAGTTGGCTGTTTTTCACCTCTCAGCTCTACTAACACCAACCGCTCCCAACCTCTGAACATGAAAAGTCATACAACTGACCTTTAAAATGACATTGGAGGGTCAGAAGAAGAGCATATTATTGTTTTTCACTAACAACATAACTAGGTGCATCATCATCATCATCAGTACAAAATATAAACTATCTTAACCTCTTCTTAATCACTGCAACCTTAGCTTAGCCTCTGAGTTTGTTCAAAAGACTAGAAAACTGCTGCAGTGATGCCCTTACATAGGATGTTTCTTCTTCTTTTGACTCTGCTAACTATAGGCCCTTCAGTCTCACCAGCTTTAAATTTAAACTATGGACAGGTAATATCTGAACTCAGAACAGCAGGCATAACTGACATTGATAGAAACAAGTTTGGATTTATGAACCGTAGGTCCTGTCTGTAAACATGTCAAGCTTCTTTGTAAAGGTCACTAAGGCAACAGTCAATGGTCTAGCAGAGATTGCTGCGTATTTCTGTTTGGCCAAAGCAGTTAAAGCCACTCCCCCAACCGACATTTTAGACAAATTGGTAAAACTTAATGTGACACCAGGGAAATACTGCCAGTCCAGCTATCTGGAATTGTATAAATAATTGTTTGTCACTTGAAAATATTAATACGATTTGTATAGAGATGTGACACTGCCAGCCCAGCTGTCTTGAATTTTGTAAATAATCATATGTCATTTGTGAATAGTGATATGATTCATATGCTTGTCTTACAAATGTAAGATTACTATATATTATGTACTGAGCTTCAAGAATGCAACCACAGTGTCCCCTTCTGGGAAAGAACAGAAATGGTTATAAACTATATGCCTGTGCAAATGTATGTTTTAATGGTAGTAGCTGGAGCATACAGAGTTAACTTACAAATCTTAAAGAAAATAAGATGAAATTAAGTGCTTTATGATGTGCTATAAAAAAGTTAGTTTCAGTGCAGCAAGGAGCCACAGTGTCTAGAGCTAGGGGTTTTCCTATTGTCTTGAAACAGAAATAATTGCTAGGTTTTAAATGTAAAGTGTTTTTTATTGCTCTGTTACTTCCCATCAGCTGCACGTCTGAGAGATAAGTATTTTTAACACAGGGATGTTGGTTTCTGTTAGCCAGGGACATGAAGGCAGGTGACAAAGAGTGATGTCATCCAGCTGACCAAGCAGTAATGTTTTGATATTAATTTAAGAACTCTCTCAAACAAAGAGACTGGGCATTTTGTATCTCAAACAAAGAGACTGGACATTTTGTATCTTGTCTTGGACCTAGAAACATCCATCATCTGCATCTGCCTTGCTCTGTAAGTAAATCTAGTGTACAATAATTTATTTTAGATATAGATTATCACTACATCTGGCAGATTTAATTGTAATTCTACCTATGTTATACACCTAGCCCAATGTCAACTATGCCCTGATTTTTACATCAGGAAATCTGATCGTAGACTACGAGAGCGGGTATATGAGCATCTATACTACATTAAAAAGGCGAAAACTGAAAATTGATTAGCTAGTCATATCAAAGGGAACCATACTCATAGTTTTAGTGTCAGAGTTATTGACCACATTCCAAAAGATTTAAGGGGTGGACCAAGATCACTACTTTTAGAGAAAAAGGAATTAATGTGGCAGATCCGTTTGGATGCCTGCCACTATCCTGGCATCAATGATTGTTGTTCTATGCAGTGCCTTTTGAGACTCAATAATTTGAATAGATAATTTGTAAATAAAACGTAGTCAACTATGTAAAATCATTATAGTAGTAATTAAGTAAGAATGTAGGTAGGTTATTTCTACTTCCATCTTTCTTTTATTCTACTTTAAATTTAAATTAATTTCTTAGGGTCAGCAGATTTCTCTATATATACTAGGAATTCATTAAACAAAACACCCCTTTGGGTTAAAAACCACTACATTTTAGTTTTGTAACTAACTAATATATAGGAATACAAAGGCTGGGTATGAATTTTATTCTAATAAGTATGTTGCTTTTATTCTATTCATTTTATTGCATTATGTTAGTACATTGTATATGTCAGCTACACTGATTGTTTAGCTTAACTTATTTTGCAAAGTCTAGGGTCACCTATCATGGTTAATTGGCATTAATTAAGTAACTAAGCATAGGAGTGAGAGAGGGGAAGTGTATTTAAGTAGAATCTGCGTTGCTGTTAGTTGTCTGATGATGCCTATTTACTAAACTAGACGAAAAGCACTTAACTTCACTTATTATTATTGCGTACTTCATTTTGTTCATTTTTAATAAAGAGCTGAAGATCTTGGAGAGTCATTTGATCCTGCTTTGGTTCATGTTTTCTACAATTTCTGGTGCTATTTGTGTAATTTCAACAAGTACTTGCATATGTATTTGGTGGCACTGTACAGTTCACTCCTAAATAGCCTTAGTCTTGGTCACACTTACCATTTCGATAATAGTAAGATTATACAGTAGTATTGGTCATCCTTTGTAACCTTTGTAAGGGCCTTTATAGTATCTGATAAGTAGTTGTTTGTGGCAGTGATAACTACCTTATAGTCTGGGCGGAAGGGGGCATAGCTAGTAAACCTGTAACAGCCTTCGCCAGGAGTGCCTGTGTGTTTGTAAATAAATCAAATCTCAAAGTGTGTGTGTGTGTGTGTGTGTGTGTGTGTGTGTGTGTGTGTGTGTGTGTGTGTGTGTGTGTGTGTGTGTGTGTGTGTGTGTGTGTGTGTGTGTGTGTGTGTGTGTGTGTGTGTGTGTGTGTGTGTGTGTGTGTGTTTGTCAGCTACTTGGGCAGGGACACGAAGCACTGGTTGGACAGAGAGGGTGCTGGATGTTTTGGCTTGACCACTCAGCTGAGATCTTAACCCTATAGCTGTGCCAGTGGGGAATCTTATTGGGGATCAGGAGAAAGAGGCAGAAATCAGCCCCAGACTTACTGAGATCTCTGTGTGCTCTTAAATGAAATTGTACTTTATTGTTTGTGTACTTGTCATCCTCCCATTGTGTACGTCCCTCACTGTTGCCAGTGGTGAGGATTGAGGCTGCTTGATTACTGGGACAGTGCAGGGGTGTCACACTTAATATAACCCGTACATCATCCATTGGATTGCAAATCGGATACCTGTAGAACCCAAGGTGTGAAAATTGTCAGTAACCTCTCAGACTTTAAAACTGTAACTAGCTGTATTCCCCAGGGTTTTGTGTTAAGATTTCTGCTACTTGGCATTTAGTTTACTGATATCCAGGCCAGTATCCAAAAAGTATGTCAATCCAAGTTTGCTGACGGCTACAGACTAGTAGTATTATTTGAACCTCCACTGATACTAAATTGTTCTAGAAGGAGCTGGACATTACACATTCCTGGCATTCAGAAAATGGTCTCATACTGATAGCTAATTAGTGCAACATAGTCCTGTTTGTCAAGCAGGCCATTCATACTTGCAATCCTATAAACAATACTCCTCAACCGACTGACACTGTTATAAAAGACCGCTCTCATTTGACCACCATGCTTCCACCAAAATTAGGAAATTCTTTCGGTTTAATTTCTTCAAGTCTTTTGGGTTTCTAATACCATAATGGGAAAGGACTACCATTCCTAAATTAATGTAGGATTAAAGTTCATGAAATTAGTATTGTTTCAATCTTTGATGTTAACCAGAAATGCTCTTTGCAGCACCCGCAGTTTCCCAAAAATTGACTCCTTCTATAAATTGTATGGAGTTACATGTATCAGTATCATAGCTAAATAGGACTTTAATTTTTTTTTATAAGACCTATTGCTCTTACTGCTATTGGAACTCTCTGGGTATCCTTCTTCCACTTTGCCCTCGTTTCTGCCTGCAAAGCTGGGTATTTTATGACTTTGTGTCTCTCTGTACGTAAGACACTGTAATCACCGAATTAGCAATTTCAGTGATCAATCCACCTTTGTCTTCCTGGACTACTATATCTGGTTTCCCCACACAACATTTTTTGAACTGTTGATAGTGGGTGATCCAATGTAATAAAAACGTCATCATTCTCTGTAATGCTTTGTGGGTTATGTGTCCAGTGATTCTCATCTATTTCAATATTGTAATGTTTGCATAATCCCCAATCCAACAGTCTTGCCACATCATTATATGCCTTTCAGTTTACAGGATGCCATTAATGTATCATACCCAGTAACAGGTAACAGGTATGACCCTAGCAGTGAGCAGCATCTTACCATCACCCAGAATGATACCGCAGTACAAGCAGAAAATGATTGACTTCAATAACTGGCTAAGTTTCTGGTGTCATTCTAAGGGGATCCAGTATCTGTCTGCTTGGGACGACATGACTGACAGACCTCAATGCTTTGCCAGAGACGGCCTGTATCTGTCTCCCCTAGGTTTCCAGATACTGGCTAAGGCTCTTGCCAGCCCTATAGTGCTTTTTTTAGGCAGTGTTCCAAAGACCACATTACCAGCATAACAGCTATAAATAAATGCAATCTGAGGGTCATACTGCTCAACGCTAGAAGTTTAAATCTCAAGATGTACTCCCTCAAAGCACTCCTCAAAATGGAGAAAATCAACATTTGTGCTGTAACGGAGACCTGGTTTAAAGCAGCAGAAATCACCCCTGCACTACGAGGCAATAACTCATTCCACACCTTTCGGCCCCAGAAAATGGACCAAAGCTCCAAAGGTGGTGGCGTCTCCATATTCATAAAGGATATGCACACCTCCAGACTAGTAGCCCAGCATAATGCATTGGAGATACTTCAGGTACAACTAACAATGAGTAAGATGGCAATTCAGGTCGTAGCCTGCTATAGGTCCCCAACCATGTCCCAAGGCTCTCATTCCACATTCCTAAGCATCCTGGAAGCTATTAGGGTCCAACCCAACACTCTCATACTGGGTGACTTCAACTACCCTTCCATCAACTGGAAAAACTACTCATGCAGCAATACACTTGTCCAATGCTTCCTGGAATTCATTAATTCCAATGCGCTGGACCAGCTCATTCTGACCCCCACTAGAGGAAGCAACATCCTTGACCTGGTTATTACTAACATGGGCAACTGTTGCTCAACCCCTCCCTGGTTAGATCTGACCACAAACTAATTACCATGGAAATCCACATCTCACCCACACTACCAGCAAAGGTAACTACCATGAAAAACTTCTCCAAAGCTGACTTTTGGCTCCTAAAAACAGAGGTGGCTAACTTCACAGCACTGCACCCATGCAAATGGAAAATAGATGCATGACCACTGAATCATACATTAATGCACTGTATGAGCACGTACATAAATGCATGGAACTAGCCATACCCAACAGAACCAAGATGATCTCCTCCAAAAAAAAAGGAAGCAAATCTGGTGGTCCCCTGCCATTAACCAACTCCACAATAGAAGGAAGAAACTGTTGCAGAAAAAGGTGAAGTCCCAAGACTAGAAAAACTCCCTTATTAGCCTTAACAAAAAGTTGAGATTCCTCATCAAAACCTCTAAAGCTATCTATGAAGGCAGAATTGCGGCAGACACTAAAAACAACCACAAAGCCTTCTACAGTTATATCAAGAATTTCCATAGCATTACCCAGGTTTGCTCTGAGTTACTGCACAAAGGTACCACCATTACTGAGCCAACAGATATTGCCAACATACTGGGCAACAGATTCAGTGCCAACTTTACCCCTCACCCAAAGGACCAATCATAATACGGGAAGAATGCCAGGCACCCAGCTTTACTGCTGCACTGGTTAAAGCTGTATTGTCCAAGGCCAAGAATGCAGCTTCCATGGGACCCAACAATATCCCTGGCTGTGTTCTACATAAACTACAAAGTGAGCTGGCACCACACCTGTGTGCCCTGTTCAATCACAGCCTCACCTCAGGCTTTGTCCCTACAGAATGGTGCACTGCTACAGTTATCCCTGTCCATAAAAGGGGGAGCGACTACAGACCCTGGAAATTATCGCTCCATTAGCCTGATGAGTCTGATATGTAAGACTATGAAGTGCATCATCATGGACCTAATTAACAAGGATATTGGGAATCTCCAAACTGGATCCCATGCAATTTGGTTTTGTGAAGGGTAGATCATGCCTGCTGAACCTGGTTGACTTCTTGAAGTCAGTCACCAGAGCTGTGGATGAGGGCAAGGCAGTTCATACAGCCTACTTTGATCTGAACAAGGCCTTTGATACCATTTCCCACTCAGGAAGTATTGACAGACTCACCAAACTAGGCATCAACCCCTGTATCACTAGGTGGGTTGCAAATTGGCTCACAGATAGAACCCACAGTGTGAAAGTAGCAGACTCCAAGTCAGACTGCCGACCAGTCATGAGTGGAGTCCCACAGGGATCGGTCTTGGGTCCTCTCGTGTTTGGCATCTACTTCACAGAAGTCCAGGCCAACACGGAGGGACTCTGGCTGACCAAGTTCGCTGACAATTGCAAGATGGGAGCCATTGTAGACATCCTACAGAAAGGCCTTACTGAGATCAACGACTGGTGTCAAAACCATGGCCTTAAGCTTAATGCCAAAAAATGTGTTGTCATTCCCTTTGGGAAAAACTCAGTTCCCACTAATTACTACATTGATGGTAGTTCACTGAACACTGATGGCATTTTAAGAGATCTGGGGACACAGGTTGACAGCAACCTCTCCTTTGACCACCACATTGCCACTGTGGTCAGAAAGTCCTTCTATGTGGCACATCTCATTACCAAGGGTTTTGCATACAGGATGAAAGAGGTCATCATCTCTCTCTACTCTTCCCTCATTAGACCAGTCATCAAGTATAATGGCCCATTTGGCATGTACCTCACTAAACACCTGCAACAGCTGGAAAGGCCACAAAAGTACCTCATGAAGAGGATCCTAGGCCTTAAACACATGCCCTACACGGACAGACTAAAACAACTCCAGATTTTTTCTGTCTCATATTATCTATTAAGAGGCAATCTGTGTTTGGCTTAAAAAGCCTTGTCTGACCCAGCCCTGTTAGAAATGTTACACCTAAAGAAATCCCTCCACACTACATGCTCCATGGACCTCAACCTCATTACCTCAATCAACAGAACATGCTGGAGGGACAGGTTCTTAGCCCAGAGACTGCCCATGCTGTGGAATGGACTTCCCATACATGTCAAACAGAGCACCTCACTGCCCCTTTTCAAGAGAAATCTTGATGAGTGGATGGGAAATATAAAGTTCAACCTGGGGATCACTCCAGTGGCTCTACTTGATAGAGGCACTGGGAACTAACAGCGGCATGATTCCAGGGCACTTCTATGGGCAAGGCTTGTAAAGGCTTCAGGGCCGTTGGCCTAGTACACACCTATGAACCTATGAACCTATGTACAGCTGTTTCCATTTCTGTTTTACAGAACCTCCATTTGTTTGCTTCTCTCACATGTTCAATGGACTTTGTAAACCAATGTGTACTGTATGTAGTCCACTACCTTGGGCCTTTCATCTTTTGGTTTAAATTCACCTCTTCTTAACCATCCCTGCATCAGATCCTGATTAACATGATGTTGTTCCAGGAGTTTCCAGTAGTTGTAACTATATTTATGCCTTTTCCACATTTCTTGCCTTCTCATCTGATCCTTCAGCTTATATTTTTTCTTTGTTTTTTTTTTGCTACATTCAGTTGCTGTCTGATTTTTGTCTACTTCTGGTTTGATTTCCATTCCTGATTAACACCAATGTGCTTCTGCTAATCTAAGTAAGGAAGTCATCTTAGACCTGTTCTTCTCATATTTTAAAACTTTCAATATGTTTGGGTCTTGTGAGGTCAGCAGGTATGTATGCAGTCCTATGACTGCAGATCTATATGTGAAATCATATTTGGGGAGGCACATACCTCATTCAGAACGGGGAGTATATAATCTTTGTATACACTGATTTTTATAAATCATTCAATAAGAGTGAAGCATTTCTCTTGTTTTGCTGTCAAATAGATCCTATACCTTTTAGGGCCAGTCAATCACCCCAAAGCTATAAGTTAGAACAGTTTATAGCTTGGGCTTTGTTCCTAAATTTCAGGGCTGTTTTCAGTATTAATTTTAGTCTTCGAAATTATCCCTTACTGAGTTTTGTTTGGATTTGTTTATGTTTTATTGCTGATCCTTCATCATTTCCCATATAGTTATACACTCCCTCCTGCTCACGTTCCTTTTTATCACATTCCTGTCCCAGACTGATATTTTCTTGGTGCTGAGCAACAGACTGAATTGACGTCTACAAAGTGAAGACGCATTTCATTTAATGTGAATGCTGGAACAGAATACAATAGTGTATCTAAAAGTACATAAAGAGAATTGGGCTTGAGAAGCCAGGTAGTTGAGTCAAAATTCTTTATTACTGACATGCTGTCCACAATTCGAAAGAGCTGGATAAAATGCATTTGTGTTGAGCAAGAAGTAACAAAGAGTACAATGCATTGCACCAAGCTGTACCAATACAGCAGCTAAATATCTGGGGAAAAATTTGTCTGTGAATGATTGGGTATAAGAAAGTCCATTCACAGTGGACAGAAGCAAGTGTAGAACACTACAGGTTGTAGTGCATTCAGTCAAGAGGATTTACAGCTCTCCAATCAACATGGGTCAGATCCTCTCTAGTGAACATGGGTCACATGTTCACGAAGTGAGTCATTTCTATCAGCTCAGAGGTAATTGATTTCCAGATCTGTGCAATGCAGTCTGCTATGGCCAATAAGGAATGTGCAGTGTGGGTCTATATCAGAACATCGAAGTTTCAAAACTTCGAATGTTCTAATATCGAACCCTATTCAGTGAAAGCTGATAATATCAAAGCAACAGGAAACCGAATTTTTTCCTAGGCAAAGAATTTGGTTGTCCATTTCTGTTCCTTCGGTATTTTCAGCGGTGTGGTGGAAAGTTACGGGATGGGTTCAGGTAAGTATGAGATTGAGTGCAGGTTAGGGTAGTTAGGGTTAGGGTGCGGGTTAGGTATGTGTGCGATTGTGTGGATGTGAGGGTTAGGGTGGGTTAGGTGAGTTAGGGTTAGGGTGCGGGTCAGGTAAGTATGTGATTGTATGGATGTGAGGGTTAGGGTGGGGTAGGTGAGTTAGGGTTAGGGCACGGGTGAGGTGAGTGTGAGATAGTGATGGACCTTAGGGTTAGAGTTTGGGTTAAGGTAAGTGGATAGTTAGTGGTGTGTGTATAGTTTAGTGTAGGTTTAGGTGTAAGATTTTAGGTGTATGTGTGTGGATTGCTGTTTGTTTGGTGTGCTTGTGTTGTGTGTATGTGTTTTGGAACAGCATTTTTTTCCCTAGGAAAAAAATTGTTGTTCTGTATGTTTGATGTTTTCAGCTTTCACTGAATAGGGTTTAGTATTAGAACATTCGAAGTTTTGAAATTTCGATGTTCTAATATAGATCCGTGCAGTGTAAAGTGGTGCAGGATCAGAGAAGGCAAACCCAGACTTTTTGAGTTCAAATGGCATAGTACATAATTTTTGATTACTGCTCTGACTAGGTACTGATCTTTACAATCTACTACAGGACATTACTCATCATACTGATCATGGACTGAAAGTATAAATACTTAAAATATGGTACTACCAGGAGAATTACATGGAGACAGAACAGTTCAATCAACATGAGATGAGGTGGGGGATTTTTGACAAATGTCTGTCATTCTAAACATGATATAGAGATACAAATGTGTAAAATATAGTACTGGTGAGAGGACCAGTTTAATGGAGAAATGTTCTCCAGCTACTACTTCACAATTTTTACGAAGAAATCCATAAGTCATAAGTACCCAAGATCCACTGATCACATCAAAGAGAGTGACTTTGCCAAATTAAGTATGCAACCAAATGTATGAAATTATGCTTTTATTCTTCTATATTGGCTCTCACATGCACAGCTATCAAGAGGCCAATCCTCTTCTATCAAATCAGAAAACATTGAGTCATCAGAACTAGTTTTACTATGGGCCCTGCCCCATAGAGGAGCAAGTTGTGTTCTTTTATCATTTTAGCAGATAAAATAAGAGGGAGTTGGCTAACATCAGTCAACAAAACCTGCATCTGCCAAAAAAAAAAAAAAAACACTCTATTGTTTGCCCTGTACCTGGCATTGTAATTTTTGATCTAGAATGTCTTTCCAAGTGTAGCATAAAGCAAAAATCTCTTGAATCTCTACTATGTGTGATATGCGCAATATTAAAGACACTGTCACACCACATTAAATTTGAGATAGATCATAGAGAAAAGAGAAAAAGTAGAAGTTGACTTGTTTCAATTCAAGTAAGTCAGTGTCTTATACTCGCTGTGACTCAAAGTATCTGGAATCCTGAAGCCAGCTTCCAGCAGTTGCATGACAAGTAGCACTGTGTACCACATATCCTGCAATTAGGGTCTACCAGTTCTCAAATGCATTACTTTGCCTTCAGCAGTCCATAGCTGCTCTACAATGGCCTGTAGTTGCCCCACATAGCTCATACTCTACAGTAAGTTAACAAATCTTCATTGCCCATTGTCACAGTTGCCGCTTACTCAAAATTATGTCACTTACTCAGGCAGAATTCCCCTACCAACCACTCCTAATTTGCCTCATTAGTTAACATAATAATAGGCAGTATAACCCAACCAATTAAGCACAATTTACCTCATTTTGTTCACATAACTCAGTGTAAACCCTACATAAGGAAATCTGCATAGTTATATTCCTCCACAGTATAGCCCATTGACTAGCCCATTAACTACATGTAGTACTCATTGTAATCCTAATTCATTCTCTGACTCTCTGGACCAAAATGAAAGTTTAGTCTGCTTGTTTTCCTTCTGCTGTCAACCTCATACAACTTGGCATTCTTAGGCAGTATTGTAACTGCAATATGCTCACAGATAATGAGCTCTTGTTCAATACAAGAAATTCTGATTGTGAGAAATGCAGGTATTTAACGAATGTGAAGGCCTCACTCTCACAGAAAATAGGGAGTATGAGCAGCAACGGACAGACACCATACTCTAAACAATCCACTCTAAAATGTCTTGCAATGAGGCTATAAAAAAATCAATGCCAAAGCATACTAGATCTATGACTAGGTCTCAGCAAAAATCTAATACCACATCACCTTCATAGACATTTTCAAAAAAGAGTCACCAAGAGTTAAATAATCTCAAACCCAGTACACCAGACCGCTCTAGAAAAAAATATATATTTTAATGACAGGTAACTCCAGAGTCAAGCATACTGATTCTCTTCTCACAAAGCTGGACAAAGACAGGGTAGCAGTGAGTCATCTTTCAGGCGCCCGGACCTCTGATACCTCAAGGCCCCTAAAGACTCTATCCCACCACAATATGGTGGTGGTTCACATGGGCGTGAATGACTTGGGACACATAACTCTGAAGGATATGCAGTGGGACATGCCAGAACTCTCCATGCATGTCAAAAATGTAGGCAAGACTCTGATCCCAATTGGAATACTTCTTTTTTCAAGAATGATGCCTAGATACATAGTAATGATAATTGTTGTCAATGATTAGCTAAATAGATGGTGTTCCTAATGGATGCAGTAAATGTTAGTATGAGACAAGATGTTTGGCAGTCCTATAAACTGCACCTCTTGTGTACTGGCTAAAGCCTTTATTATTCCCACTGTGTATTTTTAGGTAGTGTGCAGCTGATTAACATCCCAGTGTTACTCATATATCAAATCCAAACAGGATTACATTAAAGTGACTCTACTCAGTACCAGAAGTCCCAGCAACAAACTGTCAGACCATGGGGCTTTCCTGCATTTGGAATGGATCCATATTTGCATCATTACTTAACTTGGTTTAGAAAGTGCTCCTTCTATACCCTCTTTTGGCATGTACTATGCCTTCAGACCTGATGGCAGCTGTGGTGGGGTCTCCATATTTATTATTTACCATATAATTTCTAGACAGATTCCCAGAGACAAAAGGAGCTCATTGAGCTCCAAATCATACTAAACAGGACTATCAGTTTGTATCCTGTTCTATGACATCCTCTTTGTCCTTCAAAATCTCTCAAACCACTGCAACTAATATCTCAGAATTCATAGAATTCATCTCCACTACTCTCTTCAAATTGTTTGTAAAGTTACAAAATTCACTTATAGCTTCATCTTCTTATATATTTTCACAGTATGAATTTCAGATGTATTCCTAGGGTGGGGTGAATGGAGCAGCCACGGTGGATGCAAAGTTTTAGGAGATGCAATTGTCAGATGCCCAGAGCTAGCATTGCATATTGCATTTGTATTCAGTATGGTCCCTTAGTATGCAGCATGTCTAAGCCTGTAGTATGTTTTAAATCCAAACTGAACTCATGCTACAATAAAATTGCAAAATTTGTAACCAGTGCCAAACACTCCTCCCACCACTGTGTATCACTCCAACATCTAAACTGGCTAGAACTTCCCCAACATCTAATATACCTGCAACTGTCCCCAGCTCATAAGCTAATCTATAAGCCTTCCAGCTGTTCTGCCCTCTCTTCTCTGCTCACTATGCATCTCCCAAACAGACCTCTGCAATCAGGCAATCAGATGCTCCTTAATGTAGCAAAACATAACCTTTCCGCTGGTCAAATGCATTACCCATATCCTATAGCAAAACTAAGGAATGCTCTCCCTCCTTCAATCAGGTCTACCAGCAATCCTGAATGTTTTAAGACGTAGCTGAAACAACACCTGTTCTCCCATTGGCTAAGTACATGTACCAGCACTGACTACAAAAATAATATTTCTAGCCTTCCTACTTTTCTTCCTCATCTCACTTACGGCAAAGACTCCTCATGTATGCATTCAGTGCTACCAATTTTCTAACTCCAACATGTGCCAACCAGCCACACATAATCTACTGTATCAGGCACCTACCATATCTTCTATTCAGTCTTGATGCCTATATTGCAGTAGCTCTAAGTCTATACCTTACTTTCAGAATCTTCAATCTGCTGTTCCCCATCTTTCCCTCTCTACTGCAAAACTGCAGTACTGTATTTTTTACATATTCACTATTATCCCATTTCATCAATTGTATTCTTGTTTGGCTTGCAAACTTAAAATCTTTTATCTGTATAACTAGTATTATCTTTTTTATTGTATCACCTGTTCTATAATGTACAATTGCTGCTTGATTTCTGTACTTTGATTCTGTAGATTTATCATGTTGTTTGTTTTTGGAACTTTTCTCCCTGTGCTCTACTGAAAATGGGCTCATGCTGACCCAGTAGACTTCCTGGTAAACAAATGCAAATAAATAAAATAAACAAATAAATGTAGCAAGCAATCTCTTACTGTTTAAAAGGAAAGAAAAAAAACTTATTTAAACTCAAGTCTTTGAAATGGACGTTTGTTTCTTTGTTTCTCAATTTGAAGTTATAGGAGGGCAACAGATCAGGGAATAATAGTTAGTGACACCTCTGAGGAGTTCTTTGCCATTATAGACAAATGTATAAAACTAGCAGTCCCAACCAGATCTTAATATAATGGGAAATTGAAAAACAAACTACTCTTGTGGTTCACCAACATAAACTTTACAATAAAAGAAAAAAAAACTGTTTAAACTGTACAGCTGATCTTCATATTAATGGTACAACCATCCACACACTCTTTTCCCCATTTTTGTACATGGGTCAGGATGTATCTTCAACAAGAGCCAGTGTTCACACCGCTGTTGTTGTTCCATACCGTTCATATACACACACACAGAAACTCACACCTAAAGCCAATTTAGAGTGCCCAGTCCACCTACTGCATGTTTTTGGAATGTAGGAGGAAGCCAGAGCAGCCGGAAAAAAAAACACTGTGAGACATAAGGAGGACATTCAAACTCTACAGAGAAAGCATCATAGATAGCATCAGGAAATTGACTAAAAACTTAAAAAATTCAGTTTGGTGTGCTACCGGATTCATGAACTTAGATTAGCATCTTAAGTAAAGGACAATTACAAATTCCTCATTAGCTATATTAGGAAACTAAGAACTAACACTCATCATTGCTCTGAACTTTTTTCATAATGGCACCACCTACTGTGACTCATTAGACATTGCTGACATGCTAGCAAACAAATTAACTGCAAATTTTACCAAGAAGATGACTATCCAAAACTCATTCAAGCCTAAATCTCTATGATCCCCTGTGACTGTGTGAGGTATTGCAAGCTATGCCACGAGAAGTAGAGCAGTGGATGTGTAATGTATGCCAGCACAGCTAGCTGGAATTTTGTAAAGAATTATATGCCATTTGTATATCAAACTGATTTGTACAGATGCTTGTGTTGAAAATGTATTTGTTAAGCTGCTTTCTGTTAAAAATGTACTAACAATGTGCCCTGCTAATAAGAAAAATAAGTATACATGCATTATTGTAACTGTTTAAATGTATATGTTTTAACAGATGATACTGGAAGAGAAGACATTACTCTCAATTCACCTAATGTTCAAAATAGTTTGAAGTTAAATTGCATGGCTTAGGTTATAATGATTGTATCTTACAGTTCTCAATGCAGCCAGAGACAAAACGTCTGTACTAGGAAGCTTTCTGTACTGTCTTTGGGGTGAGCTAATTGCTACTATGGAAGGGTGGAGCTTGAAATTATTTTATGACTTCCAGAAGCTGCAGCAGATCTGAGAAAACTCTGTGTGCAAGTATTATTGACACATATGTGCTAAATCCTGGCAGTTTCTAGCAATGTGGGAACCAGAAGTTAGATGACCAGATGTTTATGATGTTATTCTTTAATACAAGATGATACTGAAGTCTCATTGCAGTCTGTTTTTGGAACCAGACAGAGAAGGACCCCTCATTACTTCATCTTGCCTTGTAATTCTTTAGATCAGTCAGGAAAATATTGTGAGATTAGTTAAGTATTGTTTTTTCTGTATCTTTGTGTATATGTTCATCTATTTTTTTTTATATTTCCTGTGAATGAAACTCTGGTGTTTGCTGTAAATAGATATTTATTATTTTCACATTCTTTTGTTATTTATTGTTGAATGTGTTTGAACTTTTCATTGTGGCTAGTCCTTTAGAGAATATTTTAATCTCTGAGAGTATATGTATATATATATATATATATATATATATATATATATATCTAGAGAGAGAGAGAGAGAGTGAAAGCCTTGCTGCTGGTCAAACTACCATTTGTGTTAATACTGAGCAACCCTTGCAAGAGCCCTAAAATGGCTGGCTTTGGAGTGTCTGGTGGCAGTGTAACTGCCTTGTAATCTGGGCAGAAGGGGACATAGCTGCTGGATCTGTGCCATCCTTTTCCAGGTGTGTGTGTGTGTGTGTGTGTGTGTGTGTGTGTGTGTGTGTGTGTGTGTGTGTGTGTGTGAGAATTGAGTTTCAAAGGGTGTGTGTGTGTCAGCTGCTTGCAGTAGAGACATGAAGCACTGGTTTCACAGAGAGAATGGTGGAAAACTTTGCTTGGACATTTGGCTGTGGTCTCGACTCTATACCTGTGCCAGTGGGGAGTCTTAATGGAGACCTGGAGTGAGACAGACAGAGAAATCCAGACCCCAGACTGAATGTGTTCCCTGTGTGTTCTTAAGGGAAGTTGTGCTTGATGCAGAGAGAGGCATCTGGAAATATTGGGTTTATCCATTTTTTTCCAAGTTAACTTCCCCTCTCCAGTGGCAGTGGTGAGAATTCAGGCACCATGATTACTGGCCCAGAGGTAGGACATCACACCCCCTACCACAATTAAAGAGTAATTATGGAAGGTGCTCCCTAAGACCAAACATATTTCGTCTGTATGACCTAATAAAAAATGTGGCTGCTTTATAAACACTATTAAACAAGCCCTGGCAGATCCACTCCTTAAACAATTTAATCAGAATTTATCCACTGGTTTTGCCACAGAGGTTTGGCACACAACATTAATGATGCCACTGTGGTAACTATAGGCCACTCAGCCTAATGATTCTTATTACCAAAGTCATGGAGCATAATATAACTGACTTGATAAACTAAGCTGTTAAAAATTAAACATCATTCTCAAACCACAGCATTTTTGGCTTTGTCAAGCAAGGTCTTGTCTACTGAAACTGCTTGACTTTTTCATAAGAGTAACACAAACTGTTGAAAGCAGTCATGCTGTTCACACAGCATAGCTTAACTTAGCCAAGGTGTTACACAACATCTTCCATGCCAGCATGATTAGTAAACTTCATGTATTACAAATAGGTACCTATATGGTAAGATGGTCAGCAAACTGGCTAAAAGACAGAACCCACATGGTACATGTAGCAGGTTGCTCATCAGAAAGGATGAATTTGACCAGTGATGTCCCACAGGGCTCAGTGTTTGGCATGTACTTTTCTGCTCTCTAGATCACAAACTAAGACCTCTGGATATCTAGGTTTGCATAATACTGCAAGCTAGGAATCATTGTCAGGCCTCCCTCTGACATCACAAGCCCTTCAGCAAGAACGTATACATATATGTACCTGGTGTGCTAAAAATCAACTCAAATTAAATGCTATAATGTGCAACAGTCCCACATTTTGTATACATCCCCTCCTTCCCCCAGCATACAACACAGACAACACTCCAAATTGAGAATGCTGCAAAAGACTTTGGAACGTGGGCTGGTAATTACATTTCCTTTGATCATCATGTAGTGATGACTACTTAGTGCAACTAATTGCCAAAGGAATATCATCTAGAATAAGAGGTCCTTTAACCTTATATTCAGCATTGATTATGCCAATTATTGAACACAATTTCTCTTTTGAATGTACTTTAATTGGCTTAACAAACAACTAGAAAGATCCCAATGTTCTTAACTATTAAGGGCATTAGCTTAAAAAACCCTAAGCTATCAGAAAATACTGGACACACTGTCCTTTTATTCAGCTTCTTAAATACTCCTGAAGAAAGAACTATGCCTTGCCTACTGTGCCATTATGGATCTAGTGGTCCTGGATATCTTTTAAGAACACGTATCAAATTGTCCCACAGATACCAGAACTAGGAATTTAAATTTTCATCAGCAAATGAAACATGGTGGAGTGAGACATTTATTACCCAGTGTCTTCCCACCACTGTAATAGTCCCGTGCTGCAATTTCTGCAGACTGAGTTATTATTCCTTCAAATGGGAATTGGATGATTGGATGAGTATTCACAAATTCAGCCCTACCTTAACTACCCTAACTCTCCTCTAAAAGGAGTACAATTTAAGGTTGTGTACTGGCAAGGGATAAATGGTCATAAGACTCAGTTACCTTGTATTTCTTATGATCTTTTTAATTGAGGGCTACATCTTTACAATCAGTCATCACATTGTTGAAATCCATTTTTTCCTGTCAAATTATCCCTGACCCTGTCATGTTTAATAATGGCTCCCAGATTGTTAGTCAAGGATATTGCACAGTTTCACAATGCTGGGAATATTTGGACATAGCTTCTTCACAAAGGCACCCAAAATTTAATGAACACCTAAAAACAGTTATACAAACTTTAAAAAATATCATAAAAAATGGGTTGCGAGTTCTAAACTAGACTGCTGTCTAACTACTGAAAACTATAGTAACAATCCATCACAAGCAATAGCTTTGTCACCCTTGTGGCCATTAATGAGAAAGACAATATAGACAAAGTTACCTACCTCACCTGCAGTGGCATAGCTAGTGGGGGGAGGGGGTGTCTGCTCCTGGCGGTACTTTACTCAATTAAAAAGTTTGTTTTTCTAGGACATTCCTAATGCGGAATCTCAATGTGTTTTGCTGCTTCTTCACAGTGTGTGTGTGTGTGTGTGTGTGTGTGTGTGTGTGTGTGTGTGTGTGTGTGTGTGTGTGTGTGTGTGTGTGTGATGCCCCAGTTAGGTATACCTGTGGATTAGTGTTACTCAAACACAAACCATGTACCTTAGGTACAAGAAACAAGAGCCTGAATTCTCTACCCCTACCACCACTTGTGGTTCAAGGAGTTGAGTCTATAGTCCTCAGCTGTTGAGATTTTCACAAAATCTCTGGAATGTTTCGCTCATACTTTTGGTCTGTTCTTCTTAAAATTTGTGACTTTCTGGCAAATCAGTGAGAACTGAATTCACTAAATAATGATAGCCTTTTAAGTTTCAGTCTTCCTATCTTTCAGGAAACGCATGGTAACACAAAACATTTTAAACATTGCTTGTATAATCTGAGAATAAAATGTGTCCCTGATTTTGGGCCTTTGCCTCCCCCCCATAAATTTTGGCTTTTTCCAGATTTCTTGTGCTGCAATATTAACATATAATTGAGTGTAAAGTGAATTTTACAAGGAGCTGAGAGCTTCAGGGGAAGAGAAGTTTAGTGTGCTTATGTAAAGTCCAGCTGCACTGTGAGTAGCACGGCAGGACATATACTTGCTTTTGATGCAGAAAGCTGTGGGTTCTATTCCCACAATATGTGGATGGATTGCTGATACTGTACTGTGTTGTACTTTAAAGGGGGTGGATGCTGCAGTCCTGCAAATGTCTTCCTTTGGAGGAGATGCCTAGTAACTAGGAACCTGTTATCAGTTTGCCATTCACTCCCTATTGCAATATTACTAGCTTATCATTTTTAATCAACCAATGCAATGTATTCTTCAAGAGCAACAGGTAGTTTACTTGCAGATGAAACAATGAAATAAAAAGTTGTTGGCTAGCAGCAACCTCTTCATTAGTGACAGATCTCTTTAATGTGGAATTATTTAGATGGCTTTTACTTCTGCAGAGATTGTGCATATTTACTGATACTGGTGGATTGTGGAAGTTTGAGTAGGCTTTTATGATGGAAATGTTCTGAATTGGGAAGATTTGTCCTTATTGGTTCATACATTGTTTCATTGCTTACTGGAAAAATGTTTAAATCGATACATTTAAAACATAGTCTAATAATGGTGCTGTATTATAAAAGGAATATAATTTAATACTATCAGGAAGGTGAATCAAAGAACACATGTATGCTTGCATGGTTCTAAACATGTGCAAGGGGCCTATGATTTGAAAACAGCCCAAAGGGAAACTTTGCCACTGGCCAGATGCATTTTCTTTCAATGTGGGTTTCAATGCTGTTTCAATGAATGTGAGTTTGAAGGGCAAAGAAGTCTTAATGCTAAATCTGTTTTCATTGTGAAACTGTATTGCTTTGTTTAGCAGATGTCTTAGCGTTTGTGCTATAAAATTTAAAATAAGTGTTAAATGAAATGCAAATAATTATTGTAGAAGTAAAGCATAAAGCAGTATGCACATTACAGTGTTTATGGTACATGGAGAGAAATAGCCAAGTAATGGGACACTGGAATGGCTGCAGGGGGTAGGCTGTAAATGGGGGGGGAGGGGGCATTTGACCATAATTTTGTGAAGGGGGAGGGGCAGCAAACTCAAAGACAGCCTTGGGTGGCACAAACTCTAGCTATGCCACTGACTCTAAGTAGAGAAGACAACAAATATGCAATCAGTCAGTTAGAAAGTTCCATAGACACAGAACTTCTATTACAAAGGATAGCTGGGACACTGTCTGCCCTCTGACCTAAAGAGACTGTGATAATGCAAAATCCAGTGGGAAGAGCTCTGGAGCAATAGAAAGTTATACTGTTTGGTCTCAAAGACCAAAGGAAGAGTTGTGCCTTATATGTAACAGAGGACACTTGCAGGGATGAACTGTTTTCATCTTAAAACAATGTTGTGTCTGGGAACTTGTGAGTGAGTTAAGGCTAGTTCAAGCCATGAAGTGTCACGACTGCCAAATCAAAATGCTGCTCCTGAGACATATGCTTAGCATGATTATGATTTTGTGTGAATTAATACCTTTCCAACAGGAATGGATATTGCTGCTGATGTACCCATACCTGTCAACCTGCAGACATTGAAAATACCACAAACCACACAAGAAGCAAAAAAAACAATAAGTCCACAAAGCGAGGTCCTTGTCGGCAGCAAAACACAATTAAACACACACACCATTAAAAACAGCACAGAAAGAAATGACATCTTCAAATTTCCTCAGAGCAGCAATGAATAGGGCCAACTATACTACCAGGAATACCTGCAGTATGTATATAATGCATCTTATATGATGATGATAACAACTTTTTTAACCATTGATGTTATAGACCTGTACACCTCTATTCCACATCAGGGACATTGAAAATACAACAGAGGCCCTTGAAATATAGGACATAAAGCTAAAAATTGGGACATCTAACTAGCATAACATTTGAATGCCAAATAGCACATAACTCTTCCTATTTCCAGTTGGAATGTAGGATAATGCTGAGAAACACATGTTTAGAAAACAGTGACAAAAATGGAACAAATATAAGTATGTTATCAAAGAGACATTGTCAGATCTGTAGACTTTACCAGACTGTATTGCAAACTTCTACCTTGCAAGGTCTTTTATTTTTGCTTCAGAGAATGAAGATGTAAAATTTACGTCCTTTTTATTAAAATTGTTGTAGCTAATTGCCTGCTGGTCAAGTAATGTGGTATTCTGTGTACTAGACAGCTTCAAAAATTACATGTGATGAGGGGGATTTAGAACATTGTGTGAAGTGGCAAATCAAGCTTAAAAATAGATGCACACCTTCAGAACTAGGGACCTCCTGTGCATCAAGTAAATCAGGCCTGGAAATAGGTCTGTTGAACCTGCCATGCCATCATTATGTAGACATGATTATACAATAGATAGACCAGGTAGACTAAAATAATATTGTTACTTGTTATGATAGTAAAGACTGTCTTAAATATTTACTGTCTAACCATTACAAACTGTTATTCAGTAACATATTAAAGCATTGCTGTTTCTATATTTATTTATTTATTTATTTATTTATTTATTTATTTATTTAATTTATTTATTTTGTTTGTTTACCAGGTAATGTCTGACAAGGCATGAGGCCCATTTTCAGTGGAGGCCTGGAGAGAAAAGCTCCATACATACAAATGGACAGTATTACACAATCAAATTGAACACGTATTAATCAACAATGTACAAAGCAAGTCAGTAAAGAAATTAGTTATATATCAATTAGCAAATAATTAACAAATTAACAAATTTAACAAAAAATGGCACAGTTAGTGATAAAAACTGGCCGCATGAATTAATAGTGGGAACAGTGTGATACAGTAATTGCAAGTTAGAGAAATGCAGTCTTAAAGACAAAGCAGTATATGTGTATACATTGCTAACTGAAACTCAGTGTAGAATCAAGATAACCTTCAGCAGTTAATAGTTGTAGCTGCGAGAATGAGCTAGTTTAGGGTAATGTAAGGGAGTCGTAGGTATCTTAACCAGGAGTACGGCAGGAGCAGAGCCAGTGTTTTGCTAGAGGTTCCTTAAAGAGGTTTATAAACTCATGAATGCTGGGGTCTTTAGCCATAGGTTGAGGAAGAGTGTTCCACAGTTTGGCAATTTTATGGGAAAAAAGGGCGGTGCCCTGTGTGTTGTGGGCTTGGGTAATCTTTAACAATAGTTTATTTGAGGATCATAGAGCTGTAGGATTGCTATTGGGTTAGACTAGATTGGTGAGTACTGGGTAGTTGTTAGGTTTGTGAATTATATTCTGGGCTATGGACAGTTGGTTAAATGTTAGAAGCTTAGGTATTTCTAACCATTTAAGTCAAGAGAGAACAGAGCAGTGATGGGTTTTGTAAGGGTGACCTGTGGCAAACTTGGTGATTTTGTTGTAGCATGATTCCAGATTATTTAGGTCAGATTTATAAATGTTTCTAAATACTAGGGAGCCGTAGAGGAGAGTGGAGAGTAGATGTGTGCGGGCAGTGGCTAGTCTGGGATTGTCTGTAAGGTAAGGTTAAATTCTGTAAAGGGTGCCAAGTTTGGAGTGGACTTTTTTGATGGTGATGGAGATGTGGGTGTCAAACCTTAGATTATCATCAGTTGTGACACCTGGAAGTTTGGCTTGGCTGGTGGGATCTATTTTGGTTCCGTTTGTGGAAAGGATGGAAAGTGGCAACAGACATGTTTTGGGTTAATTGGTTAATTGTAATTGAAGACATTCAGTTATGATATGTAGGCACATACCTTGTATGATTGTATGTAAGTCTTGCCACATCTTTATTGTACCATAGTATACTGTAATGTGAACTGATAAGTATAGTTTTGTATAAATGTGAACATTTTGCTCAGGAGGAAGGATGCACTATATAGTGCAGTGAGCCTTTAAGTAATCCATTAAGATTAAGTGTACATGTGGGATGCTATATACTTTTATATTGTTCCTGCAATTGCTGCCATGATAAAAAAGGAATCTGGCACATAATTAAAAAAAAATGTGTTGAGTAATAGCTCATTATATTTAGCATGTTGACCGTTTCATCCCATCAATAGGCCACCAAAATGAGATGCAACATCCTAATTTCTTGCAAATAGTTGACATTATGGAAATATATATATATATATATATATATATATATATATATATATATATATATATATATACATATATATATATATATTTATCAGAAAATTCAGAAATCAAAATTTTCTGATAGATGTATATTTTAGTATATATTTTTAGCACTTATTTTAACATTTATTTCTGTTTTAGCATGGTTTGTCTGTTAACCATTCTCACATTTTAGCTGTTTTTTTAACATTCTTAATATTCTTTGTTAACTTATTAGGAAGATTTAATATTACTTAAAATGTTAGATAATCTTATTCCTAATAATTTTAGGTTACTTTGTTAGCTTCATACAATTCAGGAAATAGTTTTGTTAAGAGTCTCATAGAGAAGTTACCTTATTTCCTGACTGGGATTAAGTGGTTTGATGGTTCTATTTTCTATTTTTTATGTTGGTAAACCTTGGTTATAATTATAACACTTAAAACATATGTAACATTATATACACAAGCCACATTATTTTTCCATCAGCCCTTCTGGTTTTACAGGTTTAGTTTCCAAACAGGATGACTAAGTTACATTATTTCACTTCCAAACAGGGCAATTTGTGTGGGCCTGTTAATGCTAGGCATATTCACACAGGATTAAATTCATGACAGTTTTTTCAAATTAATTAATTTAATAAACACAATTTTGTTTTGTACATACTCGTAAGTGTAAAAAGCACATGGTTCAGCTGGTTTAAGTCCATATGGTATATTTCTGATGGCTCCACATATAAAGGTACATTTGTTTTCAAGTGGGACACTTCTCTAGAGTGCACTCTGACACATTCAAACTTAAGTGCATTCCTAGTTAAAGGCCACACTTTAACAGCTCCCCATGGCATTAGTGCTTTATTTTTATCATTTATCACTGTATTTCCATATTAGCAATTATAGTTTTTGGTTTTCATCTTACTTAGATTTTTTACTTTAGATTTATACATGTGTTCCTTCATTTATAATTTCATTTTATTTATTTATTTATTTATTTACATTTGTTTACCAGGAAAGTCTGACTGGATGCAAGCCTATTTTCAGCAGAGGCCCAGGGAGAAAAGCTCCACAATACAATTTAAACAGAATTGCAAACCAACATTGGTTACAAAAACTAAGACCATCACACAGGAGTACAATTTGTGGATACAATAAAAGAAGAAAATAAGCAACTATAAAGGAAGCAATAAAGTTGAGCATACATTATAAAGAAGATAGTAGAGAGTTCCTAATATGTTTGCTACTTAATGCATGAAAAGTATATTACAGAATAAGTGAAAACTATATATACTTTCTGGCAAGAGACTTAGGTATTAAATTTCAGTCATCATTTCTGGGATAGATAAAGGTTAGTGTAAGAATAGAGAGAAGGAACTTTAGAAATGAAAGAATTATAGAAAGGTTAGGCTAGAAAGTAGGTAATGCAGGAAGGGAAGTAGGATAGATCAATAAAAAAGTCTATTAAGACTCGGGAGAAGGGAATGGAAAAGAGTGCTAAGATGGCGTGGAACATGGGCAGATCCAGTTATTGGTTAGATGTTCTTTCAGCTTAGACTTGAAGGAATAGTAGTGGTGTATAACTCTGATTGATTCTGGTATACTATTCCATGATTTAGCAACACAGTGAGAGTACAGACTAACACCGTTAGATCTTTCAGGTTTGTAAATAGAAGATATTTGTGAGAAGAGCATAGGTCATGAGATAGAATATTGTGTTGAAGTCGTGAAGATGTAGTTTGTAAAAATGATGAGCTGTACAGCATTTTGTGTGTTAGTTTTAGAAGATTAAAGGTGAGAATGCTGGGTACTTTGAGCCAATTTAGGGACTTGAGAGTAGATCAATGGTGAGAGTAGTGGGCTTGGCTTGTGGTCAGTTTAGCTATATTATTATAACATTGGCTAAGTTTTTCTTTGATGGAAGAGTGGAGATTGTTTAGAATAGGTGACGCATGTAGAAGGGAGGGTAAGAGACAGATGGTGGCAAGCGTTACTATTTCGGAGTTGGAGATGAATTTCTTAGCCTTATGCATCGTGCCCACTTTTTCATTATTATTTTCTTTATGTCGTTGCTGATATGCAGGTCAGACTTAAGATTGTAGTCGATGATTGTGTGTGAAGCCACATCGATTGAAGTACTGTCCAGAAAAGTAATAGCAAAGTTAGAAGTATCTGGAGAAAATTGTTTTGGTGAAAATAGTAGAAGTTCAGTTTTTTGGGGGTTAAGTAGTAGATGGTCAGTGCTAAGCTAAGATTTAATGGAATTCAATGCTTCTTGAGTTAAGCTCTGTAAATGAGAAAGATTCCTGGTGGAACAGATTAATGTAGAGTCACTGGCATATTGAGTTAGGATGGCTGGCATATTAAGATGGTTAATAAAAATTTTGAAGAGGAGTTTTCCTAGTATTGTGCCTTTGGGTACCCTAGTGCTGACTGGTAAGTGAGGAGAGAAGTTAGTGTACCATTTGAAAGACTGACATTTGTTAGAAAGATAGCTAGTGAACCATTATAAGGAATGTTTGAGCTAATCCCAGAAGAGATAGCTGGGATAACAGCTGGGGTGGGAGACAGTATCAAAGGCTTTGGATAGATCTAAGAACAGGGAAGAGCCAAAGTTTCTTGAGTCATGAGCTTTGTTGACAGTGTCAGTAAAGGATAGCAGAGCAGTGATAGTGCTGTGTGCTGGTCTGAATCCATGTTGGGTGGGAGAAAAAAAATTATTGTCAACTAGGTGTTGAAGAAGTTGGTTCTGCATACATTTTTCTAGACATTTTAATAGTGATGAAAGAATTGTAATTGGCCTAAAGTTAGAAATTTGTGTGGATGTGCCACCTTTGTGGGAGTGGGGTGGGGGGGATGAAGGATTCTTTCCACAGGGAGGGGACATAAGCTTCCCTGAAAGATCAAGCAGTACTTGCTTGGGCAGTCCACTCCAGCCAGATTTTTGGGAGGGACCACAATCCGAATATCTTTGGCCAGGGTTCACCTTGACTGGCAGGGTGGAAAAGGAAGCAAGCAAGAAGATGTGTTTGAGGATATACCTGCAGAAGTCCTAATATGGAATGATTTTGGTAATGCAGTACCTTGTGTGCAATCAGTGACATGCAGTCAAGCTTGGAGACAGGCATCTGGGTCTGGTAGCCTTGAGGGACCCTGACAGACCACACACTTGAAGCTAGGACTGGTGAGGTGGCTACTTCAGGGAGGAGCTACCCTGTAGCAGTGACACTGAAGGTGAGCCACAGCTGCTGGTGGGTACTGATGCTCCCTTGGACAGAGGGACTGCAAAGGCAGAGGTGAGTAGTAGTACCCAGGCTGACAGTGAGGCACCTCTGTCAGAGGATACCAGACTTCTTCTGGAAGGGAGCTGGGAAGGGTTATAAAGAGAGTTAATCCAGACTCAGCTCTCAAACCCTACATTGCAAGGCTTGAGGGAGGTAGCTAGGGAAGAACCTGATTCTCAAGGAAAAGGAGATTCCATATACTGGAAGAAAGGGTTATTGTACAAACAATGGACGCTTGAGGGAGGGCTAGAAAGTGAAAGAATACAGCAATTGGCAGTGCTCAGAACCTACCGCCTGGCACTTCTAGCCATAGCCATTTACATTCCCTTTGCAGGTCATATAGGCATAAAGTGTAGCAAGAGACATATTATGCAGAACATATCTTGGCCTGAGATTGCAGTGGATGTAACAGAGTACTGAAGGACCTTTGAGTAGTGCCAAAAAATAGACAAGGCAGGAGACAAGGTCAAAGCTCATTTAGTGCCTTTGCCTGTGATTGAGGAGCCATTTCAGAGGATAGCAACAAATATTTTGGGGCCTCTGAGTACCCCAAGTTTCACAGGGAAAAAGTATATCCTAGTGGTAATAGATTATGCTACCAGATACCCTGAGGTGGTGGCTCTGTTTTTCATTGAAGCAGAGAAGGTGGTAAATGCTTTGCTAGAGATTTTCAGCAGGGCAGGTTTGCCAAGAGAAATACTGACTGACAGAGGTGCCAATTTCATATCAGACCTGCTGGCTTGTCTGGGGAAGTACTGTGGGTGAAGCACCTAAAGACCACCTAGTCTTGTGGGGAGGTTAAACTCTACACTAAAAACCATGCTACAGACATTTGCAGACCAGTTTAAGAGAGATAATGGGACAAACATTTACCCTGTATGTTGTTTCATACAGAGAGGTACTCCATGAATCCACAGGTTTTTCACCCTTTGAGTTGCTGTATGGGCATTGGTTGAGGGGAACTCTACATTTGATTCACGATGACAGGGAGGATGAGTTTAAATTCCACAAGGAGTCTGTTGCGGCATATATCCTAATCCTCAGGACAAGGCTCAGGGAACTCATGGGCTTGCCCTAGGAGAATGTGGCAGAAGCCCAACAGCAGAAAAAGGTCTGGTATGACAGGAATGCTTGAGCCAGAGAGTATGCTCTGGGGCACCAGGTTATGGTTCTCATTCCTGTCAGACATGACATTCTGCAGGCAGCTTGGGAGGGTCCCTTCAAAGTGGTGCAGGAAGGTCAGTGTTGTTAACTACATGGTAGAACTGCTAGACAGGAGGCAGTGGCATAAATTATACCATGTTAACATGATGAAACTTTACAATGATAGGGAGGCCCTAGTGCTAAGTATTTGCAGTAGAAGGCAGGAGGGGTCTGAGGGAAATCTGTGGGTACAGCAAGCCAGCCAGCAAAATCCCAAGTTGTTATGCTGGAGCCTAGGATTGCAGGCATATGGGATGACAGTGCAGTACTGTACTGGGGTCAGGAATGCCAAGGCATCTGGGATCTCAAGGCAGGGTATGGGGTAATATATTTCCAGATAGGCTTATTCCTCTCAAGCAACATTTCTCAAGGGACACTTGAAAAACTAGCCTCTGTCTTTGAAGGGGGGAGAGGTGTGGTGATAGGTGGTACTGCCAGCTGGAATTTTGTAAACAATTATATAGCATTTGTGAACATCTAACTGATTTCTACAAGATGGTTGTGTTACAAATATATTAGAACTGTATGTCATGTGTATATCAAACTGATTTGTACAGACATTTGTGTTGAAAAAGTTATTTGTAAAGTGCTTGTGTTTGAAATATATCTACAGGTTGCCCTACTGGAGAGAACAGAAATTCACATGCACTGTTGCAACTGTTTAAATGTATATGTTTTAACAGAGGAAACTGGAAAGTTAACCTCAGTCCAGCAAACTTTAAAATATATCTGAAATTAAATCACTTTACGGGCTAGGCCATAAAGATGCTATCACACATGTTTCAATGCAGCCAGAGACACAAAGTATGTGCTAGGAAGCTTTCTGTATTGTCTTTGGCATGAACTAATTAGTACTCTGGAAGCATGGAAGTATGAAATTGTTTAATAACTTCTAGCACTTGACATAGATCTAAGCAAAAGCCCTTGTGCATGTATTTTTACAGGTAGATGCTAAATCCTGCCAGCTTCCAGCAATAGGTTCGCATGGGAACTAAAAGTCAGATGACCAGAACTGATGTCCTTCTGCAAGCTATCGCAGAAATAAGATTTTAGATATTATTTTGAGAAGTCTCTTAGTGATACAGAAAATTATGTATTCTGTCTTGGACCTGACAACAAGAAGAACCATTCACCACATATCTGCCTTGCTCTATTAAATAAGTAGGGAATATTAACTCTCTTAGATTCAGTCAGGAATATAGTAAAGCTTAGTTTAGGTATTGTTTTTCTTTATTTGTCTGAGCCTGTCCTTCAATGTTATTTTAAATATTTTCTGTGATTTGAACTCTGATGTCACTGTGAATATATGCTTAGCATTTTATTGACCTTTTATTATTTATTATTAAATATATTTAAACTTTTCATTGTGGCTGATCTTTGCAGAGATATTTAAGTTTTGAGCGTACTTACATATTTATTTGTTTTCACTATGTAGGCCACTCCTAATATCCTTGCTTTTGGTCAAGCTACCATTTGTATTAATATTAATTTCACTCAGTATATTTGGAACCCTTGTAAGGGACTTAACGTAGCTGGCAAAGTGTTCTGGTGGCAGTGATAACTACCTTATAGTCTGGACAAAAGGGGGCATAGCTAGTAAACCTGTACCAGCCTTTTCCAGGTGTGTGTGTGTGTGTGTGTGTGTGTGTGTGTGTGTGTGTGTGTGTGTGTGTGTGTGTGTGTGTGTTTGTGTGTGTAAATCAAATCTCAAAGAGTGTGTATGTCAGCTACTTGGGCAAGTACATGAAACACTGGCTGGACAGCTACAGTGTTGGAGGACTTGTCTTGGAACCCTGGCTAAGGACTCAACTCTATTGCTGTGCCAGTGGGGGAGTTTTATTAGAGATCTGGAAAAAGAGGGAGAAACCAGCCCCAGACTGAGTATGTTCCCCATCTGCTCTTAAGGGAAATTGTGCTTGATTGTGCTTGATGCAGTTAGCTGCATCTGGAGATACTGTGTGTGTACTTGTTATCCTCTTGGTGAACATTCCCCATAGGTGCCAGTGGTGAGAATTGAGGCTCCTTGATTACTGGTCCAGAGGTGGAGAATCAACATATTGGTTGGCAGTGGTGGGATCACCACATCACATCTGGAATACGGGTTGATGATGGGAAGTGAGTGATGTTGGGGCCAGGGTTAGGGTGGATGTCAGTATAGACCTGGAGGAATTTCTACATTGTGTAGTAAATATAAGATTTAATTTTGGTTAAATTATGAGTAATTTTAATGTTAAACTGGCATAACTGTGTCTGAAACAGTTTAGGTTTAAAGAAAAATATATTGTCTGTGTGAAAGAGATGAGTAGTGATGGGTAGGGAGTAGTGATTTGTGTTACTGGTGTAACAGGTAGTGTCTGTAGGAGAGCTTAGCATAGGTCAGATATGGACTAGATAAGATGAAAGTGAAGAGAGAGAGTGGAGCATCAGTGACAGGAGAGTAAGGAGAACATTTTAGATTAAAGATTATTAGAGAGTTAATCAGACAAACTACTTAAATTGAAAATTTGAGTAGAGTAATAAAGTTCGTAGAAATGAGGGAAGGGGAGTAGTATGTAGATAGGATGCTAGTGTGATATTAATCGAAATATGTTGAGAGATGAAGTGTATGGGTGATGGATTTGTTATTGACACACAAACCTACTGAAGTATTTATTTGATAAAAAAGCGATCTTTGTTAAAAGTGGTTTGGTTTATATTTGTTAATATTTGTTCTAACAGATGTCTAGCGGTAGATCTTTTTGTTAGTTAATACGCTAATCATTTTGTTAGTTTCTTAATTAATATAGTTTGGGATTATTTGGTTAGCCTATGTAAAGTGTTAATAAGTTGGTCTTATATTGTAGTTTGTCTCTAGGTTTCTAGTTTCGGTTTTAGGTAGCACAGTCTCTGATTAGGGTCTATATTAGATCACCAAACGCTTAAAAAAGCGAACGGTGATTGATTGAACTTATGTAAGCAAAAGCTTACAATCTCGAACTGTCAGAACAGCGATTTTTATCCTAGGGAAAAAAAATCGCTGCTCCAAAACACATACACACAACACAAGCACACCAAACAAACAGCAATCCACACACATACACCTAAAATCTGACACCTAACTCTACACTAAACTATACACACACCACTAACTATCCACTTACCTTAACCCAAACCCTAATGCTAAGGTCCGTCACTATTGCACACTCACCTCACCCACCCTAACCCTCACGTCCACACAATCGCACACATACCTAACCCGTGCCCTAACCCTAACTCACATAACCCGCCCTAACACTCACATCCACACAATTGCACACTTACCTGAACCCAACCCATAACTTTCCACCACAGCACTGAAAATACCGAAGCAACAGAAACGGACAACCAAATTCTTTCCCTAGGAAAAAATTCGGGTTTCTGTTGCTTCGATATTTTAAGCTTTCGCTTACATAAGTTCAATCAGTCACCATTCGCTTTTTTAAGCATTTGGTGATCTAATATAGACCCTCTGATTACACTATGGTGTTTAGGGGAAGGGAGACTTGGTTAAAGGAATGATTGTAATGCTTTTATTGCTCTTAACAGAGCCACACTCTGTAACTACTCCCTTGCTCCAAATAACCTGATTTTATATAAATTTGGAATGTTTTTGATGCTTTTAATTATACTCAACTAGGATCGCTTGTTTGTGTGTTTCAATAAAGGATATTCCATGTTTAACTCAACTGTGGACTACCTACTATTTTCTATTTTATTATTTTGTATTACGTATTTTACAGTTCAATTTTTTTTTTATGAACTAGGTGCTTAACATAATTCAGGAAGTGAACATCACACCATCCACACTGCAAAGTGTCTTCTTGGTTTGTTTTTGACCAAGTATAGGTTGCATACTTGGTTTTCTGAGACTTCAAGGGATACCACATATTTTTCTTTTTTGCTGATATAAAAAGCACAAAGAATATGGATTGCTATCCATACTCTAAAATGGATTCAAAATGAAATTTGTTCTGCATTTGTAACGCTAAGTTGCATCAGCAGAACTGGAAAGTATAAATACATTAAACATATATAATACATAAAAGATTATTCAACACCATAAATTATCATACAAAATGTTTACAAAAGACTGGAAATGTTTTGTAAGAATACCACCCCCCATAAAAAGCAAGAAAATTAAACTGCTAAATAAATGAAAAAGCTGCGACAGAAAAATAAATGCAATGAAAGATCTGCCCATCCATATAAAGTTCAAATCTGGAATTTAAGAAAAGAAAATTGTAATAGCCTTTACTCATAAACACAAACAGCATAACAGTTTTTGTATCACAAATAAATACAGAACACCTTTCTCATCCGTGAACTAACAGTAAGCATGCAGAAATGCCACAGTTGAAAAGACAGTCAAATGTACTTTTGAACTCAGAAACCTCGTCTAATGTTTGAGGGGGAAAAAAGTCTGAAGAAAGCAGCCATCTTCAAAAAAATGTCAAAAAGTCATAAAGCATCTTCAAAGTACCACTTTATTTCCAGAAGTCATTTAACCATTCATCCATTTTGCCAGAGATACTTAGCTGGCTAAAAGTACCAAGATATGGAAATAATACTAATGTACTATGTTTCGCTCCATAAATAAGATCAAAGCTTTTCTATACCTAAACCAAAACCCAGCAAGAAAAAAAAGGTTTCTATATTTGTAGAGGCTCAAATAAGAGTCTTTCTCCTTCTATTTTCTTTTTATGTATTTATTAAGGTTTTTATTTTCTTCTCCAATTCATTTTGTCATTTATTAAACTATTATTGAAAAAATCCTAGCTGCAGTTTGTCAGTTCATAGCTGTAGTGCTTGGAAAATGTTTCAATATTTTGACTTAAGCTTTTCAGCATATCTTTGTAACTGATGTGTTACTGATGACAGCCTCATTTTAAACCTGCATCTCAAAGTAAGTTTTATCACATATGAAGTGATAACTGTCTTTTGATAACTCATGAATAATAACAGTTTCAAAATGAGTAATAAAATTCAGCAGGTAACTTGAATAATATGATTAAACTCTGTTTCAGTAGGAAACAATTAATTCATAATTCACTCATATTTTGAATTTATTTTTATTTCAGATGTATGTTAAAATATTCAGTGTCTCTTGAATATTCTTGCTTATGAATAAAGCATTTCATACTCTATACTAGAAAGGTGCCTTTTAGATGGTATTTAAAGGTTTCGTACGGTCAGTTTATAGACTCATCCCTATGGCTGTGATATTATATAACACAGATGTCAGCATGTGGGAGATGAGAGTGTAATAGTAGGTGGAGTCTGGGGACCAGTAGAGGGAGTACAGTGTGATTCCAGCAGTGCTGACATCATAGTGTGGCTGGAAGGTTTGGACAGGCCTGCTGCTGGTCTATGTTACTTTCCATCCCTCCAGCTGATATGTTTGCTGCATTTCATGTGGTGACACAGTTAACAGCAAATCTGAATAATATACATCAGTATTGGAGAGCAATTAGGAGAAAGTAATGAATGAGGTAAGAGTGTATTGCTTCAAGCTTTGTGAAAATATGTTCCCTAGATCCAAACATTTAAATATGATACTGTTTGTCAGTCCATGAAAGATTTAACAAGCAGGTATGAGTTGGTCATTACACACTGCATTTTGATGAAACTTTATATGTGAAGTCAAATCAGAAGCAAAAAAAATGTGCTGCTAAAAAGATGTCAGTTTAAAGACAGTAATTATATGAATCCTTGATTACAGACAAGGGAATCCATATTATGGAAATAAAAACCTCACTCACTTTGATCTGAACTTACCAAGGAAAGCTGTGAAGTTGCTGACCCTAGAAGAATATAATTACTGATTTTGATATGCAGATAGCATTGAGAAAATACATGATATGTTTAACAAAAATAGAAATATGAGCTTGAATATGACTATTATTTAGTGAAAGCAAGCCAGTTGTAGCCTTCCATTGTTATCTAAAGCCTTATACTATGTTTGTTCATTATTTTCTGTTTAAACATGACTTAGGTCATTACTTTTTGCAGTTTTGCTGATAGTTTTATAGTTTTTGGCTGTTGTTCTTTTAGTAATGCAGAGTAACACTTGTTTAAGCTGTATGTAGGAACTATGAATTTTCATCTCTCCTGAAAACACTATGTGATGAGAATGAGCCTGATGTAGCTTTAAGTTCCATCCAGTATGTGAAGATTGGGTGAAGACAGATGAATGCTGCCAGCCTAGCCAGATAGAATTTTGGAGATAATTCTGTCATCTGTACATATTAATGTAAACCACAGGCTTGTTGTCTTAAATGGTAAAAATAGTGTTACATGTGGAACTGAAAAAAATGTAACAACAGTGCACTCTACTAACCAAGTAAAGCATGTTGTGACCCCTTGATGTAAAGACGGCTCCAGCCGGTTTAGATGAAGAAATCCTGCCTATTGTTTTAAGGCTAGAGTTAATGGCCAGAATTTGCATGCAAAAATGTCCTTTATTGCTCTGGTTTCTGCCCAGAGGTGAAAAATGTAAATGTAGATGTTCTTCGTGTTTCACTGTTGCAGTCATTACATTTGGGTTATCTGCTTACAGTAGCCCTCAGTCGGCCTGATTAACAAAGTCTTGGGTTCTGTGTCGGTTGCTGACCCCTCTTCCATGACGTCATGTCGTCAGGGGTATAAAACATGCAGCCGACGCCATTACATTAGTCTTTCTTGCCGTGCGGTGCCTGAAGCAGAAGCAGTCAGAAAGTGCCGGTCGGCCGACTCCTGAAATTTTTGTTTTCGAGTTTCAGAACCAAAGTCTTCAACTAAAAGCTAAGTACCCCATTGGGGAAACCTTTTCTTGCTCCTTACCGATGTCAGTAAAAATTAATAATTGCATTACTTGTGGAAAGCAAATACCTCATAAAGATTTTCATTCGTAATGTATTCCTTGCCTAGGCCCTGACCACGACGTACCTTGCTGTTTGTTTTGTGCTTTATTTAATCAGCGCACTATCCGTCGTCGGTATATTTTCACCTCTAAATATTTCGTTTCTTGGTTTAATTATCCAAAAATGTTGTCGATTAGCCATCCGACTTCCGGAATTCTGAAAAAATGCAAAGATAAAGACAGAGACAGGCCGGCGAGGTCCAAAACTGCTGACAACGCTTCTCTTAAGCCAGTCACCAGTTCGCCGGTACACAGTGAGGTGCTTTCGCAGCCCCTGATACCCGCTACTTCTGATTCGCAGGCCTCTACTGAGACCCATTCAGAGTCCGGTATGCTGCAAGATGCTTCAACTATGGATCCTGCGGATATCTCTACCTTGGATGGGTCCGGAGCCGCTGTGAAGGCACTGGCTTCTGTGGGTGCATTCAGGCCTATAGACTTGCATATTAAATTGATGCCTCCTTCTTTACTTAGGCCTAAATCTCGATCCAAGCTTAAAAAAAACGATGCCCAGGCCACATGTTCAGGCCTCTCTACCTAAAAAACAAATGTTAAGAATGGCTGAAGATCTAATAACTCTAATCAGGGGTAGCCACCCCCCCCCCCCTTCTAAGAGGCCTAGGACTGAAGTGGATTATAAATCTTCTGATCAGGATTCTGTTTTTTCTGATTCTTCTGATTATCTGAATTTGCCCTTATCTACCTTTGAAGATTCTGATGCAAAGGACTCCATTCCCTCTGCTTCCCCTCCTGAGGATTATTCTTTTGGGGAACCTTACATACTCTAAGGGAGCATTTCCACTGGGAAAGCCAGGATTTTTCTGAATCAAAAAAGAGGCTTAGGGATTTCCTTCTCCTACCTCAACATAGGCCTTTAGCTATTCTTCCTGTACTAGACATTGTTGATGATGCTTTTTCGGAATCTAGTTTGGCCCCTGATTCCCTGCCTCCTGCTCCCAGAAAACCTGACAGATACTACAGGGTCCCTGAGTCCCACAAGTTCCTTTTTAAAAATCCTATTGCAGATCCAAAGACTATTTCACAGGGGCCCAAGGGCATTAAGGCTTCTACTGCTAAAAATACTACCCCTTCTGATAGAGATTCCAGGGCACTGGATAGATGGGGTAAGAAGGTTTACACTTCTGCAACCTTGGCCATTAGGGCTTTAAACTGCCAGTTTCATATGTTAAAGTATCAACAACATGTTATTGGACTACTTAAACAGAAAATGATGTTGATTCCTGACTGTGTGAAAAATATTGAATTACAGGATTTAATGCATTCTGCTGAACAAGTGGAAAACATACTTTGCAATGTGGTTTTAATTCATTAGAGGCCTCTTGCAGGGCTGCTGTTACTGGGTCTGTGATCAGAAGGCATGCTTGGCTTAAATAGCAATCTTTGCCTGATAATGTTAAAGCTAAATTTTTGGATGCTCCTTTAAGTCAGGACCGCCTGTTTGGCAACAAGGCTGAGGAAGTTCTTAAAAAGATGGAAGATAAAGCTAAATCTATGCAAACTGTTAAAGATTTTTAACAAGTTCAGCCTCCTAGATTTAGTAGGCACTGGCCCTCTAAGAATTGGTCCTTTCCAGCCCCTTCCAGGTCTTCTCAAGCCAAACCCAGACACAGCAAAAAACCCAGGTTTCAGTCCCAGGGGACACACAGAACTAAGCAGTGGGGGGGCCTCCACTTCCAAATCTGGGAATAATAAGACTCCCCCCTATGGTAAACTGACTCAATGACTTATTTTTAAAATTTCCAAGCACTTATCAACTGACTGCCCCTTTGGGGGAAAAGATTGCTCTTCATGTAAAGAATTAGGAAATCATTACCCAGGACAAATGGGTTTTAAATATAGTGTCCCAGGGATACAGATTTCACTTCCACACGTTGCCAACACCAAGCGGGTGGCCAGGCCTACCCCCAAATCAGTGTACAGAGGCCCAAAAACAAGTACTTTCTCACTTAAGCATGGGGGCTATTCAACTGGTACCAGAAGAGGGAAACGGACAATGTTTCTACTCGAGACTTTTCCTGGTACCCAGAAAATACAATTCATGATGTCCTATCCTGGACCTGTCTACTCCAAACACCTTTTTGGAGATTCCAAAATTCAAGATGCTGACTCTTCACCAATTACTTCCTATGCTAGGCAAAGATGCCTGGTTGACAACACTAGATTTAAAAGAAGCATACCTGCACATCCCAATCAGGGAATCTTGCAGAAGATACCTACACTTCAAAGCAGTCTACATGCACTATCAGTTCTCTGCACTGCCCCTTGGCTTATCTACTGCACCTAGGGTATTCACAAAGTGCCTAGCTCCAGTTATTGCATTTTGCAGGCAAAGAATTATTCATATATACCCATACCTGGACGATTGTCTAATTCAGGTATAAAGTCAGGACATACTTTTGAATCATCTGGCCTTTGTACAAAGGGTTCTAACTTGTCTGGGGTACACCATAAACAAAAAGAAATTGCAACTGGTACCCTGTCAACAAATTATATTCCTGGGAGCAAGCTTGAATACAACTTCCCAGATGGCTTACCTCACGCCAGAGAAACAAATTCATTTGACAACCTACTTCAAACAAGTGGCCACAGAAACCCTTCTATCTGCATGACAAATACTGCAGGCCCTGGGGTTCATGGCCTCCTGCATTCTTCTAATTCCATATGCAAGACTGCATATGAGGAAACTACAGTGGTATCTAAAAAGCCTATGGTGTCAACATTCTCAGGACCTAGAAACAATGATTCCTATCATACCTTACCTACGCCTAGAGTTCCTTTGGTGGGCAGAGGCCTGCCACCAAAACAAGGGACTACCTTTCACACCACACCCTGCCACCAAAACCCTAACAACAGATGTGTCAGACTATGCATGGGGGGCTCACCTAGCAGGGGAGTGCATTCAGGGCAAATGGAACCCAAGTCAAATGCACCTGCATATCAATCAAAAAGAAATGTTAGCTGTACAGAATGCTCTGACAGCCTTCAAGGACCACATTCTTCCAGGACAACTAAAGGTAAAGACGGACAACACCACTGTTATGTGGTATATAAACAAGCAGGGGAGGGTACACATTCTTACCCCTCTGCAGACTAGCCATAGCATTATGGAACACGGCCTTGAGCTACCAAGTGCACCTACAAGCTCAATTCCTGCCAGGAAAATTAAATACACTGGCAGACGGACTAAGCAGAAACCTCATGGACCCACATGAGTGGAAACTGGAACCAAGGACTTTCAACATGTTGACAAGCAAATGGGGGAGCTCAGATATAGACCTGTTTGCTGTCCCCAGACCTACTAATTGGACAAATTTTGCACAAGGACTCCCCACAAACATGCCTGGAAAGTGGATGCTCTGTCCTTCAGCTGGAAAAGCCTATCAGTCTATGCCTTCCCCCCTCTGCCTCTGCTCTCCAAAGTACTACTAAAAATCAAACAGGACAAACCAAGGATGATTTTGATTGCTCCAGACTGGCGCCAACACTGGTACCCCCTTCTGCGCAGTGTGTCACAGTTATCTCCATAGCACCTGCCTCAGACTCCTTCCCTGCTGTCTCAGCATGAGAACCAGATTCTGCACCCTCAGCTTCTAACACTGAACCTTTCAGCCTGGCTAATTACTTAATCTCTCCTTTACCATCCCTCAGGAAACCTGTAATGAATATCATTTTAGAGGGAAGGAGGCCTAGTACTAGAAAATCTTATGCTGAAAAATGGAAAAGATTCTGTGCCTGGAACCAGTCTCAAGGGATGAGCACAGCAGTACCCAATTTACCTCAGATTTTACAATACTTAACTGAGATGCTTCACAAGGGCCTGTCTTTTTCCTCCATTAAAATCCATGCCTCAGCCTTTTCAGCTCATTATAGCACAGAACCTCCATCTTCTCTCATACACTGCTCAAGCAGTTCCACAGAGGGGCCAAAAATTTGAGACCACCCAGGGCAGCTCCAACCCCAGCCTGGGACCTTAACTTTGTCTTGGAGAAACTCACTCTACCTCCTTTCGAGCTCGCTGCTACTGCAGACTTAAAATTTCTTTCTTGGAAAACAGCTTTCCTTTTTGCAATCACTTCAGCTAAAAGGGTATTTGAATTACAGGCCCTTATGGCAGTGGAGCCTTTCATCATCTTTCATGCAGACAGGGTGCCCCTCAGAACCAATCCATCCTTCATGCCCAAGGAGGTATCCAGTGTGGCTCTTAATCAGTCCATTCATTTGTCAACCTTCTTTCCCAATCCACAAAATAAAGGGGAACGGATACTGCATTCCTTAGATGTGCACAGAAAACCTAGATTCTACTTGGACAGGGCTAAACCTCAAAGGAAATCTGAACAATAGCTGGTGGCATTTGCTGCAGGGGCAGAGAGGAAGGCTATTTCAAAGCAAACCATTTCTAAATGGATAAGTCATTGCATTCATTTCTGCTATAAGCACCATGGAAAACCTATCCCCCAGGGGATCAGACCTCACTCCACCAGGGCTGCATCTACCTCTACAGCCTTTCTCAGAGGCATCCCTACCAGGGACATCCTAGAAGCTGCTACCTGGAGTTCTGTACATACTTTCACCAAGCATTATCATTTGTCAATTTTCTCTAAATCCAGAGCTGGCTTTGCCACTGTAGTCTTGCAGGTTCTTATAGCTGGCCCTAATGCTATCTAAATTCCTCCTCCCAACCATAGCTTTGGGAATCCACCCAAATATAATGACTGCAACAGTGAAACATGAAGAATATAGTACAGTTGTGTACACTTACCATAAATGTAGATGTTCGAGTGTATTCACTGTTGCAGTCATGGTTACCCTCCCTCCAGCCCCCTAACTTCTTTTGGCTATACCTCTACTTTCCTTTACTATACTTAAAAGCCTTTTTGGTGTATTTGCTTTTTTGTTGGAGGTATATCTTTGTACTTTTATATTTAATTGCTTCCCATTATGGGGCACCTGACATCTGGGGCAAGAAAAACTGATGTAATGGCGTCGGCTGCATGTTTTATACCCCTGATGACCTGACGTCATGGAAAAAGGGACAGCAACTGACGCAGGACCCAAGACTTTGTTAATCAGGCCGACTGAGGGCTACCTGCAGGCAGATAACCAAAATATAACAGTAAATACACTCAAACATCTGCATTTATGGTAAGTGTACACAACTGTACTTTTCTGTTAGCCTTGGAACCCAGGGAAGTGTGAAGAATGATGTAATGTAACCCAGGGAAGTGTGAAGAATGATGTAATGTGAACCAGGAATGCGATTTTAAAAACAGAGAGAATCAGAGAGCAGTAAACAGTTTTGTCTTGACTATCCAACTCAACAGCACTGTCTTGCTCTATATGTAAGTTTATCTTAGACTTGTGTTTTCTCTTAGAAATAGCTAGAAACTAGAAAGATTAGACTGTGTTTTTCTGTGATGTCAGAACTGTACTACTGAATTATTTTAAGTATTTCTCTGTGATCTCGGAACTCTTGACTAGCACTGTGTAGTAAAAAGTATTGTCTTGTGTTTTAACTATTTGTTATTAAATATTTTTAAACCCTTTCAACTGTGGTTGTTTTTGTAGAGATAATTTAAGCTCTTTAGAGTACTTGCATGCCTCTGGTAAAATTGTACAAAGCCACTCCAATAGCTTTAGCCATGGGCTATACTACCAATTGGGATAATAATATTGCACAGTAATAATTGTACACCCTTTTAAGGGCCTTTGAGTAGCTGATAAATATTAGTGGGTGGTTGCAGCTGGTACTATCATATAGTCTGGGAAAAAGGTGTACAGCTGGGGAACCTGTGCCAGCCTTCCCCAGGAGTGTACATGTGGTTGTATACACTCTTCTCAAAGTGTGTGTGTGTGTGTGTGTGTGTGTGTGTGTGTGTGTGTGTGTGTGTGTGTGTGTGTGTGTGTGTGTGTGTGTGTGTGTGTGTGTGTGTGTGTGTGCAGGGACACGGAGCACTGGTTAGACAGAGAGGGTGCTGGAGGTTTTAGCTTGCCCACTAGGCTGAGATCTGGACCCTATAGCTGTGCCAGTGGGGAGTCTTATTAGGGACCTGGAGAGCAAAGGAGCAACCAGCCCCGGACTGACTGTGATCTCTGTGTGCTCTTAAGCAAAATTGCACTTTGTTATGTGTATTTGTTATCCTTGCCTCCTATATGAGATGCCCCTCACTGGTGTTAGTGGTGAGAATTGAGACTCCTTGATTGCTGGGCCAGGGCGCAGGTGCCACATATTAATTGTTTGGCAGTGGTGGGATATCCACACCACATATTAATTGGTTGGCAAATACTAATTGGCTTGTAGTGGTGTGGGTAGAGTGAATTCCTGTAGCTTGTGTACAGTGAGCTTTGAAGGTCTTTTCTACTTTAAATCAGCCACGCAGTGAATACTCAGAGTTCAGATAACAATTGTTTTATTTCTTTTGTTAGCTTAGTTAGTTAGGGTGAGCAGGCAGCATGTCAGCAGAGGAGTATGGAAAGCTGACAAGGAGCCATCTAGTGGAGATGTGCCGGGCTAGGGGACTGGTGCATGGAAACCTGACTAAGGCGGACCTGATTGCAGCCTTGGTTACAGCTGCATCAGAAAACAGCAACCAGGAGGACAATCAGACTGGCAGTGAAGATATAATATCCTTGGAGAATGGACAGCTCAACCTTTCTGCAGAGGACTTAAAAATTCATCTAGAGCTAAAGAGATTTGAGTTGGAGGCCAGGTGTTTGAAGATAGAAGCAGCTGAGAGACTGAGGAGTCTACAGGCTGAGGAAAATGAGAAACTGCTATGCCTGGAAGCAGGGGAAAAGGAGTGGCAGAGGAACTATGAGAGGAAAATGCTGACTCTTCGCCAGAGTCATGGAGGTAATGGGGAAGGAAGTAACTGGACCCCAGAAGCACAAAAGGTCAGTAAATTTCTTCTGCAGTTTAAAGAGGGGGATCATTTTGATAGTTTCATTCATATGTTTGAGAGGGTATAAGAACAGTATGGTGTTGATCGATGGCTCTGGGTATGGTTCATGACCCCCTTACTCCATGGTAAAGCTGTAACTGTTTTCTCAAAAATGTCTGACATTGCATGTTTTGATTATACTGCTGTTAAAAATCACTTGTTAAAATTGTTTAAACTAAAATCTGAAACATATAGGAAAATGTTTCATGAGCATAGACGCAAGGCAGATGAAAGTGTGTGTGAAATATGTTGCTGAGCTGAGCACTTATTTCCATAGGTGGTGAGTTGATGTCAGGTCACCACTTTTAAAGGGCTGGCAGACCTTTTGTTGAAGGAACAAGCCCTTAGCACTTTGCCTGAGGACATGAGGATCTGGTTAGCTGATAGACAATGTGTTACTTCAGTAGATTTGGGGAAGAAGGGAGATCTATACCTGGCAAGCAGGGCAGTCCTGCACAGGAAAGGGACCCCCAGTATTTCTCATGGGTGGGCAGCACAGACTGTCCCAACATAATCTGCTGTTAGCAGGGGAAGCCACTAGATTGGGTACACGTCCAAGAGCTAGGGTTAAATATTTTGAATGCAACCAGTGGGGCCATGTCACATATAGGTGTCCACGGAGGAAAGGTGAGGAACAAAAGGTGAGGGAGCCAGTAAGTGGGAAAGACAAAATGCCAATAGTAGGTTTTCTTGAGACAACAACGGTACCAAACTACCATCCTGCAGATATCCTGATAGGGAAGGATTTGGATGAGGCAGTACCATATGTTTGTGCAGTTACATGCAGTCAGGCTTGGAGACTAGCAGGTAAGTCTGGTAGCCTGGGGAAGACCCAGACAGACCGCATACTTTCAGCCAGGACTGGTGAGGTGGTTACTTCATGGAGGGAGCTACCCTGTAGCAGTGAGACTGAAGGTGAGCCACAGCTGCTTGTGGGTACTGATGTTCTCTGGGACAGAGTGACTGCAAAGGTAGAGGTGAGTAGTACTACCCAGGCAGACAGTGAGGCACCACTGTCAGAGGATGCCAGGCTTCCTGTGGAAGGGGAGTTGGAAAGGGTTACAAGGAGAGAGTTGAGACAGGCTCAGCTCTCACACCCTACATTGCAAGGCCTGAGACAGGTAGCTAGGGAGGCACCTGATTCTCAAGGAAAGGGGAATCTGTATACTGTGACAAAGGGTTACTGTACAGAGAGTGGACCCCTGAGGGAGGGCTAGAAGGTGAGAGAGTACAGCAGTTGGTAGTGTCTAGAGCCTATCATCTGGCGCTTCTAGCCATAGCCCATGATATTCCCTTTGCAGGTCATATGGGCATAAAACATACAAAGAGGCATATTATGCAGAACTTCTATTGGTCTGAAATTTCCAGAGATTTAACAGGACCTGTGAGCAGTGTCAAAAGGTAGGCAAGGCAGTAGACAAGGTGAGAGCTCACAGGGAAAAAGTATATCCTAGTTGTAGTGGATTATGCTACACAATACCCTGAGGCAGTGGCTTTGTCCTCCATTGAGGCAGAGAAGTTGGCAAATGCATTGTTAGATATTTTCAGCAGGGTAAGTTTCCCAAATGAAATACTGACTGACAGAGGTGCCAATTTCATGTCAGACCTGCTGGCTTGTCTGTGGAAGTCCTGTGGGGTGAAGCACATGAAGACCACCCCCTAACATCCCCAGACTAATAGTCTTGTTGAGAGGTTAAACTCTACAATCAAGTCCATGCTACGGGCATTTGCATATCAGTTTAAGAGGGAGTGGGACAAATATTTGCCCCATCTGTTTGCTTACAGAGATGTTCCCCAGGAATCCATAGGTTTTTCACCCTTTGAGCTGCTGTTTGGGCATAGGGTGAGGAGACCTCTAGATTTAATTCGAGATGAATGGGAAGGTGAGTGCGAGTGTCACAAGGAGTCTGTTGTGGCATATGTCCTGAACCTCAGGACAAGGCTCAAGGAACTCATGGGCTTGGCCCAGGAGAACCTGGCAGAAGCGAAACAACAGAAAAAGGTCTGGTATGACAGGAATGCTCGAGCTAGAGAGTATTCTGTGGGGCAGCAGGTAATGGTTCTCATTCCTGTCAGACACAACAAGCTGCAATCAGCTTGGGAGGGACCCTACAAGGTGGTAAGAAAGGTAAGTAATGTTAACTACATGGTGGAACTGCTAGGCAGAAGGCAGGAGCCCAAATTGTACCATGTTAACATGATGAAACCTTACCATGATAGGGAGGCCCTTGTGCTGAGCATTTGCAGTGGATTGCAGGAGGAGTCTGAGGGAGATCTGGTGACTGATCTCCTCAGTGGCGAAAAAGGGGGATCTCTACTTAGCAAGCAGGGCCTCACTGCACAAGAAGGGGATAGCCAGTGTGCACATGGATATAAGGGAGTCCATGGTGGGCAGCCTAAACTACCCCAGCAGAGTCCACCAGTAGCAGAGAAAGCTACTAGTTCAGGTACACAGCCAGGATCAAAGTTTAATTGTTTTAAATGTAACCAGAGGGGCCAGGTAGCATACATATGTCCATGGAAGCAAGGTGGGGGGACCAGCAACTAGGAATAACAGTATGCCAGTGGTAAGTTGTCTGGAGACAACAAGTGTACCAGACTATCACCGGAGTTTGTATTCTATCTTAGTGGATGGAAAATAGGCCACTACTGAGGGAGACACACCCTTTGACATAACCATTGTGAAGCCTGCAGTGGTTAAAGAAGAGCAGTACTTGCTTGGGCTGTCCACTCCAGTCAGAGCTTTTGGAGGGACCCCATTCCAAATGGCTTTGGCCAGGGTTCGCCTTGACTATGAGGGCGGAATAGGAAGCAAGAAAGTAAGTGTGTTTGAGGATATCCCTGGAGATGTCTTGATAGAGAATGATTTTGATAATGCAATACTTTGTGTGCATTCAGTTACATGCAGTCAGGCTTGGAGATAGGAATGTGGGTCTGGTAGCATGGGGGGACCCAGACAGACACCACACCTGAAGCTAGGACTGGTGAGGTGGCTATATCAAGGAGGGAACTACCCTGTAACAGTGAGCCTGAAGATGAGCCACAGGTGCTGGTAGGTACTGATTCTCATGGAAAACGGGAGTCTGTATACTGGCACAAAGGATTACTGTAAAGAGACTGGACCCCTGAGGGAGGGCTAGAGAGTGAAGTAATACAGCAGTTTGTAGGGCCTAGAGCCTACCGTCTGGCACTTCTAGCCATAGCCCATAACATTCCTTTTGCAGATCAAATGGACATAAATCATACTAAGAAACATATTATGCAGAACTTTTATTGGCCTGGGATTGCAAGGGATGTAACAAGGTACTGCAGGACCTGTGAGCAGTGCCAAAATGTAAGCAAGGCAGCAGACAATATCAAAACTGCTTTGATGGCCTTGCCTGTGATTGAGGAGCCATTTCAGAGGGTAGCTATGGATATTGTGGGGCCTCTGAGTATCCGAAGTTCCATGGGGAAGAATTATATCCTGGCAGTAGTAGATCAAAGGATCACAGGAAGGTACTAGGCTATTGGCCCTTAGGCCCTCATAAGCTTAACAAAATTAGCCCATGTTCTGACAAGTCAGCATCTGATGCCCCTGTCCAGCAGGGACACAGGTGGAATCTCCAGGGTGTATTTTCTGTTCCCCATCCAGTTATCCAGGTTGCGATTAAAAAAAGTTAATGAGGTACTCTGCTTGATATGGAGAGGGAGTCTATTCTACAGAAGAGGGAGTCTCTTGGACACAAATCTGTCCCACCAATAAGTCCTATTGATGTCACAGACCAGGTTGAGGTGGCATGTGCGGGTTACTCGAGTGAAGCTTGACTTGCAGATATGCAGCATTCCCATCAAGGCGGGGTCTGAAATTGCTTTGTATGCCAGACAGAGGTTACTTCTAAGGAGTCTATATGAGACTGAGTAGAGGGACAGGGCTTTTAGCCTATTTGTGTATGGTAGATGTCTGAGGCCGTGGATTATCTTGGTCAGGAACCTCTGTGGTCTCTCCAGCTGCTGCATGTGCTTTGTGAGGCACATGCTAAAATGGGCATTGTACTTAATAATGGGTCTTACAAGGGAAGAATACAAGGATGTTATAACCTTCTTGTCCCTGGATGAGATACCCTTCCTAATGAGATGGGCCATGTAAAAAGCTTTCTGTACAATGAAGGCAATATGGTGGTCAAAAGTCAGTTTACTATTGACCTGGGGTGCCTAAGTGCCTCACAACTGATTATGTGCTTAGGACCTTGTTATTACTGTGATAATTTGTGGGGACATCACTGTCTCCAAAGGGGATGATGATGCATTTTTTGTCATTCAGTTTGAGGCCATGTTTCTGGCACCAGCCATTTGTTTGGGTGAGACCCTCTTGGAGGTTTTCCTCATCACTAGGGGAATTGATGACAGTGCCCAGCTTACAGTCATCTGTAAACTTGGTCAGCCATAGTCCACTGGTTTTGGCTTGCACCTCAGAAAAGTATAGCCACCTTTGTGCAAAGGGATGTCCTCCACTTGGCTGGGACAAAGCCAGTACTCAGGCTTTGTTTGAATAGGGTGCCTAATGGTCCTGCAAGTTCTTGCCTGAGTTCACATAGGATGCAATATGGGATGTTAATGGATTGGATACTCTAAATTGGCCCTAGGTATGAGTGCGTGCATGTGTCTGCCTTCCTTGGAAGGTTGGGCACCGGGCTGGCAACTCAACACCATAAAACTACACTGCCCATCATGAGCGGACAGGTGATCCACTGTGGCGACCCCTAACTGGGAAAAGCCAAAAGAAGAAGAAGAAGATCAGGTCCCATGGAGGCTGTATTTTTTGCCTTTGTGAGTGCAGTGATAACTTGCTCCCTAGAGATAAGGGGAAGGGGTCAGGTGCTGGGGATGTCCTGATTTACTGATGGAGTGTGACAGTGGGATGAAGTTTTTACTGAACCTCTCTGCCAGCAAATTGGATATATCTACGGCATTTGTGTATGTGGTGTCCTTGACCAGCAATTCTGAGGAAATCTGTGTGCATCTTTTGAGATTGTGACAAATGTGAAGAAGGCCTTATGATTGTTATTAGTACATGTGGCCAGTTTGGACTTGAAGTTTGCTTTGGAGGATTTCACTAGTGCTCTTATTTGCTTGTTCAGGCTAAGGAGAGATTGCTTCCCATTAGTCACCTGCTCCTTCTTGGTCCTGGACAGCAATTTTTTTCCTTTTATTATACAGTTTGTTTATTGCAGATGACAACCAGACAGCTATACTCTTCCTTGAGGAGGATGATTATGTCCTGTTGGGTATTCCTGATTCCATGCAGCTATATCAATACTCATATAGTCCTTTGGTGTCAGTTTGGACATTTGTGCCATTTCCTACAGAGGTGGGAGGGGGGGCTGTGAAGTTGTTTATACATTTCCCCCAGGACGCTATAATCAGCTTTAGAGAAGATTTTATGTTTGACCCTAGCAAGGGGGGAGTCGGAGAAGATGGTGACTTCAAAAGTGGTTAGATCTTACCAAGGAGGATGACACTGCATGGATGCTGCAGTGGTTACTCATGTTGGTTAATACCAAGTCCAAAATACAATCACCTCTGGTAGGGGTGTCGACCAGCTGCTCCAAGGCATTTCCATTGACAAAATCAAGGAATCTTTGGGCATTTGTGTTTTGGCATGAGTAGTTCTTCCAATCTATGGTTGGATAGTTAAAGTCACCTAGGATCAGGGTAAAGGGTTGAATCTTGATAGATTCGAAGAGGTCCATATAGGTGGAGTGGGCATCTTGTGTCAAAGTTGTGGGCCTGCTATAATTTGAAAAGGGGTCTTGTCAATGGTTAACTGTACCTGGAAAGTCTCCTGTGTGTCATACTGTTTGACCAGCCAGGAGGTGTGTATGTCTTTAATATACATTGAAACTTCACCTCCTTTTGCTTTGCTGCCCAAGGGTGGGGTCTGAATGTATGATAGAATGAGTAACCTTTTAGGGTTGGGGTGCTCTCCACAGCTCTGAAACAGGTTTCTGTGACTGCACAAATGTCAGCATCTTTCAGGGTTAAAAATGCTTGCAGTGAGTGCAGTTTCATGTTTAGACTGCTAGCATTTAGCAGTATGAACTTTAATTTGGGTTTTCATGAAATTTTCATGTTGGTAGATTTGCCCTCATGGCATTCCCTAAAAAAGGCACTATGGGAGAGGCAAGACCCTTTGCAAGTAGCCTGAAACCCAAGGGAGAAAGATGCAGGCCATCTCTGGCAAAGCATTGTGGTCTGTCGACCATGTCTTCCCAGGCTATAACATACTGGATTGTTTTGGATTCACACCAGAAACTAAGCCAATTGTTAAAGTCAATAATTTTCTGTTTGTATTGAGTCATCTTTCTGGGTGATGGTAGAATGCTGCTTAAGGCTAGGGACATACCTGACTGGGACACATATATAGCAAGCATGATTATGCCTCTCTTCATATAGTCCAGGGAGGTACGTCTCAAGTCATTCACACCAACATGGACTATGACAGGTCCTAACAGTACCTGTTGTTGAGAGACTTGAGTGCACGTATGATATGGCAGATTCTGGCACCTGATAAACAACTAACCGTTACTTTCTCCTTATCCAGCCTGATGAGGGGCACATCTGTGTGTCTCACAATGGAGTCTCCCACGACTAATATGTTGGGTTTATGGTTAGGCCTTAGTGGCTGTGAGACATAGGTGTGTGGACTGTGTGGTGTGTGGTGTGCTGTGGAGTTTTTGCCTCAGAAGTCTATTTTGTTTGGGTATGTTTTTGTTAAGGACCTCCACATATGTGGGTGTGTGTTGTGCAGGTGTGGGTGGTGTTTGAGGAGTGGTGTTTGTGTTGACAACCTTCTCAGTGCCAGATATACTGACTTGTGAGGAAAAGAGCAATGACTCTATGTTCTTAATGTGATTGCATGTCTCATAAATTGTGTTCTTAGGTGGTAGTAATAGAAGGTTGTCCATGTACATGAGGCAGTTGCTATGCTGCCTCAGGATGCCCATATCAGCCAAACTGGCAGGAGAAACCATAGGAAATTGTCTATCCATATTTGTCAGAATCTGAGGGACAGAGGCCAGAGAGGGTAAAGCGTGGAAGGTCTAAGATGAGTACTATGAGGTGATCACACAAGTGCTACTAAGGGAAAATCTATAGCTGGAATACCTTACAATGGGTTAAAATAGTACAGCTTTAGTGTATGATGGCAAACAAGCCCAAACCAACTCAAAATCAGGGTTTAAATGCTACAAAAAATAGAAGATTCTAGTAACACAGAAATCTAGCCAATCCTGCTAGCCCCTGCTTTCCTTACCAATCAGCTTGTGCCAAACAAGGTGCAAACAGCCCCTGCTGCTATCACTAGCAGAGAAGATAGGCCTCTACCAGCACAAGATGGCTGCCAGAAAAACAGAAGACAAACACAAGATGGCTGCCAGAAACAGAGAAGGCAAAAAACAAGCAGCTCTAGATGCAGCAAGTGAGTATCCAGACTATGCTACTCAATTTAAGGTTTAAGAACACAGTAAAACTCACAGAAAAGCACAGATTAACCACTTACAGTCAAAAACAGAACTCACAGTATGAAAAATACAGTTAAACAGTAACGAAATGCAGAAACATGATGTTAAACAGTAATGAACTGCAGTAAATATCAAAGAAATACAGTTAAACAGTAACAAAATGCAGTTAATCAGTAAACTGCTTTAAAGCAGTGCAAATGTGATTAACTGGCTGAAACACACAGATACAAATGATAGGCAACTGCAAGTGCAATAAAATAAGTGAAAATAAACAAAAAAGCACTTAAATTGGTCTTGGACCCTCAGGAATTTTGTAAAATGTCCCAGTGATGGTGCACCTCAGCAGAGCCTGTTCAAACCATCCCAAACCAGCTCAAACATGGGGTTTTAATACTACAAAAAATAGAAGATTCTAGTAACACAGAAATCTAGGCAATCCTGCTAGCCCTTGTTTTCTTTACCAACCTGCTTGTGCCAGACAAGGTCCAGGCAGCCCTGCTGCTCTCACTAGCAGAAAACATAGACCACTACCAACACAAGATGGTTTCCAGAAACAAACAAGTCAAATACAACATACCTGCCAGAAACACAAAAGGCAAAACAAAGAGCTCTGGATTTAGCAAACCTTTATCCAAACTATGCTACTGAATTTAAGGGTTAAGAACACACTAAAACTCAGAGAAAAGCACAGATTAACAACTTACAGAAAAAAACGTAACTCACAGTATTAAAAAATACAGTTAAACAGTAATAAAATGCAGTAAAATGCAATTAAACAGTAATGAATTACAGTAAATAGCAATGAAATACAGTTAAAAAGTAATGAAATGCAGTTAATCAGTAAATTGCTTTAAAACAGTGCAAATGTGGTAAAGTAGCTATAAGGCATAGATAATATGATAGGCAAGTTCAAATTCAATAAAATAAGTTAAAATAAATGAAAAATGCACTTGGATTGGTCTTGGAGCCTCAAGAATTTTGTAAAACATTTAAGAGGTGATGCACCTCAGCATATTCTGGTTCAAACAAGCCCAAGCCAGCTCAAATACACAGTTTAAATACCATAAAAATAGAGGATTCTAGTAACACAGAAATCTAGCCAATCCTTCTAGCCACTAATTTCTTTACCAGTCAGCTTGTATCAGACAAAGTCCAGACAGCCCTGCTACTCTCACGAGCAGAAAAAATAGACCCTGCCAATACAAGATGGCTGTCAGAAACACAGAAGGCAAATACAAGATGGTTGCCAGAAACACAGAAGACAAAAACAAAAAGCTCTGGATGCAGCAAACCTGTATGTAGACTATGCTACTTAATTTAAGGGCTAAGCACACAGGAAAACTCACAGAAAATTACAGATTAACCACTTACAGACAAAAACAGAACTCACAATATGAAAAATACAGTTAAGCAGTAATAAAATGCAATAAAATGATGCTAAACAGTAATGAATTGCAGTAAATAGCAGTGACATAGTGTTAAACAGTAATGAAATTCAATTAATCAGTAAATTGCTTTACAATAGTGCAAATGTGATAAATTAGCTATAAGGCACAGATAAAAATGATAGGCAAGTGCAAATCCAATAAAATAAGTGAAAATAAATGAAAAAAAGCACTTAGATTGGTCTTCAAACAAGCCTATGCTACTAGATACCCTGAGGTGGTGGCTCTGTCTTCCATCAAGGCAGAGAAGGTGTCAAATGCTTTGTTAGAGATTTTCAGCAGGGTATGTTTCCCAAAAGAAATACTGAGTGACAGAGGTGCCAGTTTCATGTCAGACCTGTTGACTTGTCTGTAAAAGTGCTGTGGGGTGAAGTACCTAAAGACCACCTCCTACCACCCCCAGACTGATGGTCTTGTAGAGAGGTTAAACTCTACACTAAAGATCATGCTACAGGCATTTGCAGACCAGTTTAAGAGAGAGTGGGACAAATATTTGACCCATCTGCTGTCTGCATACAGAGAGGTATCCCCAGAATCCACAGTTTTTTCACAGTTTGAGTTGCTGTATGGGGATATGGTGAGGGTGCCTTTAGATTTGATTCATGATGAGTGGGAGGGTTTGTGTGAATCCCACAAGGAGTGTGTTGTGGCATATGTCCTAAACCTTAGGACAGGACTTAGGGAGCTCATGGGCTTAGCCCAAGAAAATCTGACAGGAGCCCAAAAGCAGAAAAAGGTCTTGCATCAGGAATGCTCAAGCCCAAGAGTATGCTGTGGGAAAGCAGGTTATGGTTCTTATTCCTGTCAGACACAGTACGCTGCAGGCAGCTTGGGAGGAAGCCTTCAAAGTGATAAGGAAGGTCAGTGATGTTAACTACATGATAAACCTGCCAGGCAGGAGGCAAGGGCACAAATTTTACCATGTTAACATGATGAAGCTTTACCATGATAGGGAGACCCTGGTGCTGAGTATTTGCAGTAGGTGGCTGGAGTAGTCTGGGGGTTATCTATGGCTACATCAAGCCAGCAAGCAAAATGCCATGTTACTAAAGTGGATCCTAGGGTTGCTGGCATATGACGTGACAGTGCAGCAATTTAGTGGGGCCAGCAATGCCAATGCAGATGGGTTCTCTAGACAGGGTGTGTGTTAATGTATTCCAAAACAGGATCATTCTTCTCTAGCAATGTTTCTCCAAGGTCACTTGAGAAACTAGCTTGAGTCTTCAAATGGGGTAAGATTTGACAATGTGACATATTGACAATTATGCCTGGAGAAGTAGGGCAGTGAATGTGTAACATATGGCAGCAGGATTAGCTGGAATTTTGTAAATAATTACATGTCATTTGTATACAAAACTGATTTGTACAGGTGCTTGTGTTGAAAATGTGTTTGTAAAGTTGCTTTTGTTAAAAAATGTACCTACAGTGGGTCCTGCTAAACAGTAAAAATAAATACAATTGAATGTCAGACTGTATTGTAACTGTTAATATATGGTAACAGAGGATATTGGAAGGGAAGAAGTTAATCTCAGCCCAACTAACTTTGAAAAAATAGTACTGAAATTAAGTTATCTAGTTTAGGCAATAAAGATTGTATCTTACAGTTCTGATTGCAGCCAGAGACACAATTTCTGGAAAAACAAGGGCTAGGAATCCTACTGTATTGTCCTTAGCAGTGAGCTAATTGCTACAGTGGGAGGGTGGAAACACTGAAATTGTTTTATGACTTCCAGATACTATAACATCTCTTAGCAAAGCTCTGTCTGTGTGTATGGTAACACATATGTGCAAGATTCTGGTTCAGTTTCTTGTAAAGCCAGTAGTATGGGAACCAGAAGTCAGATGACCCGATGTATGTGATGTCATTCTGTAATCCAGCCCTGAAATGATGTTTTAATATTAGATGAGACAGAAGTCTCAGAGGAGTCTGTTTTTGAAATCTGACATAGAAGAATCACTCACCCACTTCATCTTGCCTTTCTTTAGTAAGTAACCAGGGAATAGTAATTCATTAGATCAGGCCAAAAAAAGCAAACTGAAGAAGCACAGATTAAAACCCAAATGGAATGCCCAAGGAAACAAACTGCTGCAGGTAAAATCCAGAAGAAATTTAATCTAGAAATCTTTTGAAATAAAAAACTTGTTTAAAACTCTGACAGATAAGAAGGCGTACCCCGACCCCCCCACCATCTCAAGCATGGGGTACCAGATTTAAGGTCAATGCTAATATTCATGCACCGTGTGATGAACAAACTGACCCAGGACAGGATGTGATGGATGATTTGTTAGAAGAGGAAAATGAGGACCATGTTTTAGAATATGGGAACACTCCAGTTCTCCAGAAGTCATAAAGGATCAGGAACCAATACTCCACTCAGAACAGTCAATGGAACAACAGGAATCTTCCCAGTCTGATCTCAAATACAACCCAGCAAAATTGGAGAGGAGGAACCAGGAGGCAGAATGGGCACTGGAATTACAAGAAGTGGAATTAAGTCCAGTCCCTGATGTTACTACATGTATGCTACCCCCATTCACCACCATGACAAATTCTACTGGTGGTTTCACTATCTATAATTTTTCTTCTGTTAACATCAACAAATTTTGTACCTAACGGGCACATGGATGTTGCAAATACACTCATGGATCTTAAGGAATATTCCAGATATTAAATTTCATGGTGATATTTCAAAATGTGGGATCAGCATACAACCATTAAGGATATCCAATACTTATAATCCCTTGATTCACCCTGTGATTAACTGCTTTGAAAAAAATCTCTGAGTTAGATATTCGTAACTTGGCACATTTGGATGGCAAGGTAAGAAAACATACTTTCAAATACAACCTTTCTAGAGAAGAAACAGTGAGATTAAATGATTTACAAAGCAACAAAGAAATCAGAAACATGCAACCTGACAAAGGGGGTGGATTGGTCATGATGACTGTGTGTAACTGTAATATGAAAATGAGGTCCATTTTTGCATCTGACACTATAAGGAGGTGTCTGTGAATGAGTGCAATGTTGCATGCAATAGAATAAAGGCAAATCTAAATGACTATTGTATTGACCAACAAATCTCGATTGATGATTATAACTATATAAAAGAAATGCATCCTAAAATTCTTCACATGTTTGGTTTGCCTAAGATACACAAAAACAAAGATCAACCACCTATGTGACCACTTGTCGATAGCCATGGCTCTATCAACCATTCCCTTGGCCAAATTTTTGACACACGATTAAAAAGTTTTGTTACCCAAGAGCAACATGTTTGCCGTGATTCGCTGGAACTTTTACAAAAAATGAATGCCCTTCCCTCCAAAGACACATATAACTTTATCATTGTGGATGTCAAGGACTTGTATTTGGTCATTTCCCATGACTTAGGACTAGAATGGTTTTCTGAATTTTTGACGGAGAAGAATATCCCACAAAACCAAATTAATATTTATGTCAATTTATTGGAGTTTGTACTGAAAAATAAATTTGTTAAATTTGGAGATGATTCGTTCTTACAAACAGCAGGGGTATCCATGGGTGCAGCGTGTGGATGTCTTTTTGCCAACATTATTATGATACAATGGGAGAAAAAGGTCTTATGTAAATTCTACACACACATTTTGGATGATATTTTCATCCTGTGGGATGGTGAAGCTCACGACATCCCCCATTTTTTGGCATATATTAATCAAACAGCAGTTTCTTGCATTCACCTATGAGAGTAATGATGTGAGCATAGCTTAGCTAGATAAATATTTGGCCAAGGACAACACAAATAGAAGATTCACCTCTGCAATTTATAGGAAATTCACGTATTCGAACAGTTTTCTCTGTTTTGACAGTTTGCACTCTATAACACAGAAAAAGGCAGTGTTAAAGGGCCAGTTTGTGAGGGCAGCTGAATTACCACAGAAGATACTGCCTTTTGGGATGAGTGCATATTGCTGAAAAACATGTTTTTAAAATGTGGCTATCCTATAAAATTTGTAGACAACTTGATGCTAGAGGTGATCAATAAGCATGAGTGCCATCATTTTGTGCAAATTCTGGGAGCCCCTTGTGTGATCAACAATGGAAGTCAGGAAGTCCTTGATGGTGGGTATACTACATCAATGCCAGCCATGGCTGAAACCACAAACACAAACACAGAACCTTCAGGAATTCTTTTATTACAGTCTATTCTACTGAAGGTTTCTCTGTAAATCAGTTTTGGAAAGAAATGGTGTCCTCTCCTACAAGAGAATACCATTTGTGATTGTGTGGGGCCGGGTCCATGAGTGGTTTTCAAAAGGGGTAGGAATTTGAAAATAATATTAGAACACAGTTGGTCCAAATACTAACATAAGCAAAATTCTGAATTTATGGGGATGAAAAAGTATGGTTGTTGCCTTACTGCCCCGAAATTCTAGTGTGCCATGAAATTGCTTTGAACAACCAGGTGCTTGCTATAAGAAACAGATTCAATTGTTGTACAACAAAGGTGGTATATTGTGCACTGTGTATGTTTTGCCTCTGTTTTTACATAAGAAAAATGGAGAGGATACTTGGGTACAGAATATATGAGCAATTATATGAAATTAGAATGAGAAAAGAGACAAATGCCCTCTACAAACACATAAAATGTTACCCACACCACACATTCACATTTTGTATTTTGGAACAAATGTCTTCCAACAGTAATGAAAGTCCATGGACCTTATTACTGGAAAAACAAGAATTATATTGGCAGCTGCTTTTGAATGCCAATAATTGGCCTGGACTCAATGAACATGTTTCACTAGCAGGTTTGCTTAAGTTAAAAGCACTGGAGAGATGAGCCTCAAGTACAGGGTTTATATTTTACATATTTTTACATACTTTTGTCTTCATTTTCCTGATTTTATAGAGAATACATTTTATACTTATATATATATATATATATATATATATATATATATATATATATATATATATATATATATATATATATATATATATATATATATATATATATATAGGTTCACTTCTTAATTTTGAAATCCCAAAACCCAAGGTTCAGAATATTGAATTCAGAATCTCAAAATCTTGGAATCTTGAAATTAAGAACCCTTCCCCCAAAAATAAGTCAACACATCACAAAACCCCCTACGTGGGGGGCTGCGCCCCGCAAACCACATGCTACTTAAATATACCAACTCCAGGATCGCACTACAGCAAGGAAAAGGGAAATCTCCTGTTCTGCACTGTATGCCAATCTCCATTCAGGATTTTAAAGTTTTAAAACTTCGATCATATGATCTTCGATCATATGAATTTCAAAGTTTTAAGCTTCAAAATTCTGTAAGGGATTCATATATATATATATTTTTTTTTTTTTTTTTTTTTTCCCCTTGTTTGCAAGTTCTGTTAATTGAATTGACTCAGTGCTACACACTGTGGATTTCTTTGTGGTGGCTCTTTTAAGATGATGCTTCATTTCCTGGGGGCTTCTTGGTCATGTGATTGAACACAAAAGTTACAAATTATGTGTGTACTTCCAGCAATGTTTATCTGATGAAGTCTGTGTATTTTTGTGAATGAAAGCGTTTATCTGTCATAGTTTTAAACAAGTTTTTATTTCAAAATGTTTCTAGATTAAAGTTCTTCTGGATTTTACCTGCAGTAGTTTGTTTCCTTGGGCCTTCCAATTTTTTAGACCAGTCAGGAAAATATAATAAGATTAGTTAAGTACTGTTTTTCTATATCTGTGTGAATCTGTTCAATTGTGTTATTTTAATATTTCCTACGGCTGAAACTCTGGTGTTTACTGTAAATAGATATTCAGTATTTTCATGTTTTTTTATTATTTATTATTAGACCTATTTAAACTTTTCATTGTGGCTGGCTCTTTAGAGAATATTTTAAACTTTTAGAATACTTATATTTATTTGGTGACACTGCACCTGCTTCTGAAAGCTTTACTGCATTGGTCAAACACTACCATTTGAATATTAATTTTACTCAGTATAATTGGGTACCCTTGTACGACCCTTAGAGTAAATAGCTGGTGTAAGTGTAACTACCTTACAGTCTGGGCAAGGCAGGGACACAGAGCACTGGTTTCACAGAGAGGATGGTGGTGGTCTTAGCTTGGAACACTCTGATGAGGACTCAACTCTACAGCTGTGCCAGCAGAGATCCTTATTGTGGGCCTGGAGAGAGAAAGGGAAATCCAGCTCCTGGATTGAGTGTGTTCTGTGTGTGCTCTTAATGGAAATTGTGCTTGATACAGAGAGCTGCATCTGAAAATACTGCATCTATTTTTGTTCCAAGTGAATGTCTCTCATTGGTGACAGTGGTGAGGATTCAGGCTCCTTGATTACTGGCACAGGGTAGGGGCATCACAGGGGCAGACTGTGTTGTATATTAAAAGCAAGGCCAGTATTCCAATGAACTAGTGAGCATTACCTGAACATTACTTGGTGAAAGTGACTATATAGAAGCCTGCTTTCTGTGCTTTCTATAGCCCATCTGCTGTGCACAGTAAACGTTTTAACTTAGGTCATCAGATATCATATTATTCATGCTACTGATGTTTTCAAGGCTGCTATTTTGCTACTTTAGAAGCATATTACAATAAAACTGAAAGGCCTAATAATTATATTGAATTCTGAACTTTATTCATTCAGAGTGACTAAGCTGGAATATGTCCTATATAATTTCTTCAGCCTTAAACACAATCAAATTGTACATGATAGACCTTTTAAGTAAGTTTGTCAGTCCTTTGTGTATTGACTATTCTGTCTACATACATCTTAAAGCAAATGCTAGTAATGTGCAGTTACTACATTGTTTGTTGGTGTGATTTAGTATGTGAGTGTGTGTGTGTGTGTGTGTGTGTGTGTGTGTGTGTGTGTGTGTGTGTGTGTGTGTGTGTGTGTGTGTGTGTGTGTGTGTGTCTATGCATGTGCATGAATACACATGAGTGCATATGTGTACATATTTTGTAGCAGTGCTTTACATTGACTTGTTATGGGGAAATTAAGCTTATTTTATTTTATGGGGCTGGCATAATGTTTTAAACTGCTTTTTACTGGATTTGTCTGGGGAGAAAGTGACTTTTTAAGATTAATTTTACTGGTATTTCATGCTTGTTTTCCTTCGGAAGAGGCTTCATTTTTTGGCTTGACCATAGAACAAACTGTCAGTCCCACTGTCGGTTCTTCTATCCTCAAAAATAAAAAAGTTACACAAACTACCTTTGATATCAGAGCAAGCTATCAGTTTGCCTCAGCCACAGGTGGTTGACTCTTCTGTGACCATTTGCTGTATCTCAGATGAATTATCTTTTATTCTGGATACCTTTGGTGTAGCTCCTGCAGCCACTATGACCGAGGGTTTGCCATGTTCTCTGCAGCTGTTGGGGTCCCCTCAGTGGGCAAGGCAGAGCCTCTCTTGATGGTACTGGGAGAGGGAACAGGGAAGGCTTTTCTGTTTTGTCAGAATGTTGTGCCCATCTCTAGTTCAGCTGTTGCTGTCAGGAATAACACTGTTTGCTGCATATTTCCTGAAAAAATAAACAGAAAACTAAGCAAATGTCTACTCCTTCTCATATTTCCTTAGACAAGAGTAGTTTACTGGGTCTGGCTGAATTTTTATTTCAGACTTTTGATCCTTCTTGCAAGGTAGTCCTGTAAAATAAAGGGGAATACTTCCTTCCCTGAAGAGGCTCAAAATTCTAAATCTGGACAGGAGGATGAATGGACAGATATACTCTTTTCTCCTCAGATTTCTGATTCAGACACAGAGTAGAGCTTTGTTCCTGATTCTTTCCATGGGGGGTATCTTTTTCTCTGACAGTATTTCTAGAATGTGCCACTGTTTTCAGTGTGAGGACATTGAGATTTCTCAGTCCTTCAGAAATTACCAGAACCTGTACTAATTCCTTCCAGTTTTTTTCTGCCTTGGTGGATGTGTGTGATACTCTCTGTAATTTTCCTAAAAGTCAGCCAGCTATCCTTTAAAAGGCAGTTAGGCTGTATGTAAAGAAGTTTTGTAAAAAACGTCTTTTGGCTTTTCTCATTTAGGGGTCACCACAGCGGAACTCTCTTCCACTAATGATTGGCAGTGGATTTTTACAGTACCGAGTTGGCAGCCTGATGCCCAACCTTCAAAGAAGGCACACCTATTCATGCAGGCACCTACCTGCATGTCGTTAACATCACTCGACTGTGGGGATGACATGCAGACTCCACACAGAAGGTGCTCCGGCTGAGAATCGAACAGCAGAACCTCTTGCTGTGAGGTGACAACGCTAACCGCTGCACCACCTCAGCCTTATGTAAAGAAGCTGTGTAATACACAAAAATACATTACATGACCAGGATACTAGTAGCACAAATAATTTAAGAAAGAGGACACATATATTATATCTCCATTTTTCAGAAGCAAAAATAAATGACCATGTGAGGTAGGATTTTGTTCTACATTTCATTACATTCTGTAAATTTTGCACTGTCTCTTTGATAATATGTTTATATTTTCCATCATTTTTGTCACTCTGTTTTTTAAACATGTTTCTGACTAGTACCCCATATTCCTGTTGGAAGTGAGAAGAGCTATGTGCGATTTGGTATTCAAATTGTATGCTAATTAGATGTGTAGTTTTTTAGCTGGATGTACCTGCTTTTTAAGGGCCTTTGTTCCTATTTTCAATGTCTGCAGGTTCAGAGGTATGTTAGCAGGATGTCTAAACTGGTGACAGTCTGTTGTTGGAAGATATTGAATGGCTTTGCTGTCATATTTTGGGGGTTATTATTGCAACTAATCCTAAGTGTTTTCAGAAATTTCAGTTAGACTTTCCACTCAGTCGTATGTTAAATGTGACATTTATTTATGCATTCTTTGAAATGGTTCTTTGGCATTGAATTCCAGCTTTGGTAGCAGAATGCAATGAGTTTTGTGATATCTGTCCTCTATTCAACACAACCGCTGACAAGTGTGTTCTTTCAGCATTTTTGCCAATTTTTGGCTTTAAACAAGTTTTCAAACTGATTCTTTGTCCTTAGCAAACTGTATTGGCTTTCTCACTATTCAAGTGAACCTGGACTCAACTGATTAGAAGAAACACGTCATTAGAGTGGATTTCAGATGTAATGAAAAGCTAGTCTTACTGACCTTGAAATGGATGCCTTTTAAATTGTTAATCCTTTTGGCTTGGACATGTGCCGAACAGAAAAAGGAAATCTGCCCAATATGACCTATCATCTGTTACATTGTTATAACTCTTTCAGATTTCTGTGAATTACACCTAAATGGCTAAATAGATGTAAGACTGTTGCCATTTCTAACTTCTGCATTTGCTACTTTTGCCCTGTTTTGTTAAACTGGATGTTTGCTTTGTTTATTTTCAGTGAGAAGACAATGCAAGAATCAAACTTTAACTGGTTGCAAAATCACAGACACTGTGATGATTAAGTTATGGAGGATTTGCAACCATATGTTGGATTGGTTTAATAACACTGACTGCTCTGTTTTCAGTCCTATTGTATACTGGTGTCATTTGATGAACCATGACGTAACTGATTTTTGAGGTCTACCACAGATTACTTATGGATTTATGGGACAATTTTATTATTTCTGTTTTCTGCTTCCCTCTCCACTAGTAGTTTGGACTAATATTGCAACATTTAAGAACTGTGTTATTGATTTATTACGTTCTAATTTATTAAGTTGTAACTAGTGCTCTATAATGTAAGCACATGAGATGAGATGAAATGGGGAGAAGTTTCCAAAGACAATTTACAGTAAGGGTAGTTAAATCAACAACAGCCCTGGTTGGCAGAGTGGTCACTTGGTACTGTGGATCTGTGGAATAAAGTGGGAGCCTAAAATTATTTAAATAGTTTAACAACTGATAATTTTGTGCTTTCTGAGAATAACAATGAGAGAGGAGAGCGAGGGAATTTGGTAGTCAAATTACTCTAAAGGGTGGACAACAACAGAGACACAGGGTTTAAAATCATATCACAGTCAGGGTGAGAGGGTAGGTGGAAAAATTAACAGATCATAAAAAGCCAGATGAAATTAGAAAAAGAAGTTTGTAGCAACAAAGCCTCTCTCTCACCAAGGCTATATAGTACAAAACCTGAGACCTAATACCCAGCTATAGAAAATACTTTGAAACGATTCTGATAACAGAACTATTATAAAAAAGTAAGTAATATATTCCCATTACTTTTCTGATGTAAAGATACTAAGACAAACTGTTGCCTTTTAGATTAAAAATGTATCCACAGCAGTCATTGTGTTTCACGATGGGCACAGAACAGAAAAGCAAATTCTAGAACTTGCTATAATTAGTTAAAGAACAAAGAATAATAGAAACAATCCAATCAGTAAAGCAGATCTGTACAATGCCAGATGAAATCAGACACTGAAATGTATATCAATAAATCTTCCCTCTCAGTAACACTAGGCACTTTTAAAACTGAGACTTAATATTTTATATAAGTATAAGTAAATCAACAGAGACTAATATGTGAATGACATCAAAAATAATATTTTCAAGTAACACAATAACATGAGATCACACGATTACACGAGCTCCAGAAAGATCCAAGTTAGATGTACAAACTAACAATAGCAGAAACGCATTTTTGTGAAAAAAAAATAGCAGTTAGAATGGCTTGTTAAATACCGTTTAAAAGAAAAATAAACTTGAAGGAAATTTAAAAAGATAGCTACATATGAGTAGTGGGAAAAAGAAGATGGGAACAGTAAAGGTGAAAGTGCATGGTGAAGTATGAGAGAGGCTGTGCAGTAAAAGGGACTAAATGTTTGGGAGAGGAATCAGAACGATCTGTTGACAGCTATTAGAGTGAATAATGATAGACTTAAAAAAAAAGTAAAGGATAAACACAAAAACTACATTGGCAAACCTCAAAGTTATGGATTTACTTATTTGTTTGTTTGTCTGTTTGCTTGTTTGTTGCTGGGGTAAGCCCTCATGCACCCCCCCCCATTTGAGGGGGGCATGCCACATTTCCAAATTAATAGATACCTAGTCTGTAGTCACACAACGGAGACAAGACAAAACTTCACTGTCAATGAAAGTTGCTTCTACTGTTTTTATTCAGCATACCTGTACTTGTTGTAAAGGTTGTTGATCAATCTACATGCTTCCATAGGAGAAAGAGATAGAGGTTACTCAAAGGTATGACAGGAGAGAAACAGAGTGAGACTATAAGTGGCTTTGTAGTTGTAGTTCAATCTCAGAGACAGAATATATAATTTGCAGGTGGTGTGGAGGGCACAGCCCCCCACATGGAGGTGCAGGGAGCTTGGCCCCCTGCAAAACAATAAAAACTACTGTTGTACTATTAAAAGTTTTAGGAGATGTTAAACAAAATAACCTGGGTGTCTCATGGCATCTCCTGCTATTTCATTTAACATCGAATACGGATGTCAGAGAAAGGTCAGTCAGAATTATGATAATTATGGAGACAGTGCAGTGGTGCAATAGTTTGTGTTGTTGGCTCACAGCAAGAGGTTCTCTGGTTCGATTCTAGGGTGGGGTACCTTCTATGTAGATTGTACATGTCTTCACTGCATTTGTGTGGGTTTCCTCTGGGTGCTCTGGTTTTCTCCCACATTACAAAGGCATGCATTTCTATCTGTGCCTCCACTGAAAATTGGCTTGTTCCAAGTTGGACTTTCCTGGTAAATAAATGCTAAATAAAGTTATAGGCAGGTGAATAGTATGGATACTACATTATTTTTTGATTACTTGATAACATTTTTTTTTACTTTCCATGTTTTAATAGTAAGCCTATACATATATATATATATATATATATATATATATATATATATATATATATATATATGTATATTTATGGATGTATAGATATAGATAAATGTGTGTATGTGTGTAGATATTGATAGCAATAGACTGACAGATAGATAATACTACATGCATGTATATAGTACAATGTAAGAAAACATGTCAAGCTTGAGCAAATAACAGTCACTTGTTTTAAGGGAAGAAGAATACTGTTTTGGTTAGGAGGTTAAGATGAGCTGGCCAAGTTCAGCCATTACCTCTTCTCTGATGCATTGGCAGATGTTGTGCCTAGTAAGGGATTCTTAAGCTTTTATGTGAATGTCTTGTGTTCCAGTTTCTGTCTCAGCTCTGTAAGTAGCTTATTCCATTTAGTCAGGGCAAACTTGATAAAGCTTTTATTACCAATGGGTTTCTGAGAATGAGGTCTCTGTAAAATCACGGTGCCATCAGAGTTGTCATGAAGGTCAGAGGAGACGAGTCTTAGCCTGTTAGAGATTGGATTGGTAGTATCTACAAGTGATCACTTTGTACAACAAGCAAGAAAGAATAAAAGTCATACAAATGTTTATTTGGAACCAGATGGCTTTCTTAAGGGAAAGACAATAATGATTGCTGTGGGGTACTGATGCTATAGACCAGCATGTTTCATTTAAGGTCTTTTGCAACATATTTGTGTTGTTTATTAATTGTAAGGCAACTAGTGGATGAGTATGCTCTAATTCTGGTATTACTAATCCTTTGGCAAAGGCTGCTCTAACTTCAGGGGGTAAAAGGGTCAATACTGAATAGCACACTTTTGAACTTTCTTTACTTCATGTTCAGTATGTACTGTGCCATCATGGGTGTTTTCGAATTTGTTAAGTAAATAGAAACATCGAACAGAAATCCAAACTCAAGCAGCATGCTGATTTTTCTTTCTTTCTTTCTTTCTTTTTTTTTTTTTTTTTGATTTTAAAGGACAAATCAACAAATACATCTCCCAGGAAGGACTGGCTGTTCTGATAAAACATGGGAGACAAAATTAATATGTATTTTATTTTATAAAAGGCATCCAGGCTCCCATGGCAACAAGTAGTAATACGAGGCATGGACTGAAAATATAATACCAAGTCATCTTGCTATCAAAACATTATAACAAAACCTCAAAATATTATTTAAAATGCTAATGGCTGGGAAACTTGACAATACAAACATCACAATTAAAAGCACATTTTTGCAAAGTTGATGTACCCCTGGGAACATAGAGTGCGGATGTTGTCTATGCATCTATATCAGTAAGCATGCCTTCAGCATACACAAACATGGATTAAGGAACATTAGAAATAAAGAAATCAAAGTACAGTCATTGCACAGCTGATTCCGTGTAGTATCAAATGTTATATTAGTTTAACAAGTTGGGGTTGTACTTCACTGCAGTCTTTAGATAATGACAAACATAAGTTTCAGACAACTTCATGTTCAGAAAATGATTGCTAAAGCAAAAACCTGCTATGCTTTCGGCTTTCAAAGTGTATAAGACCGATATTTAAAATCTTTTATTGATTTTTGCTGTTTGTTTGTTTCTGATACTTGTGCTAAGAGGTTGGTATGGCATGAGGGGGTCACTGAGTTGCACTGGATTGTTCTAACAGAAGCAAGCTGAAATAGATCTATAAATTATTACACATGGCTTCATTTTTTATTTATTCATATAAAAAGAAACAGAATAACAACCACCCTAACTTCAAATGAAGAACTTTAAAAATCATAAAACTAAGTATGTCTATACAAGTATATAAGGGATTCAATAAATCTACATAATTCATTTATATTGAACAGCTGTCAACTGTAATCTGCCATTTTATAGCACTAGGGGCATAAAAAATGACATCAGTTGTACTTGATATCCTTTTCCATACTTGATGACAGGGAATATATTCCATTCCATAAGACAATGAAATCGTTAATATCAGTTTTCACTTTCAGTGGCAGTATATACTTCTGACCCTTGACACTCATATTGTATTGGAGTTATTAATGAAATTGGTACTTGCGTATTATCGCAACCACATTTTCATGGTTGCGATAATTGCTCTTGTTTCACTCAAATAATCTCTGTTAAGTTTAAAATGCTCGGCAAAACTGTTAAAAAGTCTTCTGGGATATTGATATGGGCTTGGAAGAGGAATAAGAATGAAATAAGGAAGTGGGTAGTGTGTTTTACTGACGTCAGGCAATGACTAGAGCGCTCATGATGGTGACTGCTGCTTCTGACACTTCTTAATGCCTAAGAGAGAAAATCAATGACCTACATGCACCTCTGACATTTTTATAAATGCTGGTTTAAAAGGACTTTGAAAAAAATGCCCCCCCCCCCCATCATCAGTGTAGAGGAACAAAATACTTGTTACTTGTGCAGGTTAACACTCTTAAAACAGTGCAAGCCTCTTTGGTCTGTGTAGATTTCATAAAGTGTATTCATGCTCGAGAGATTACATATCAACCCCAGAATAAGCTGTTCACATAATCCACCCTCCCCTTTAGAAAAGCATCAGTTACTGCAACTTTGACATTGAAAGGGATATTTTCAATCGTGTTCACAACTTGTCAGAAATAAATAGTTTACCAAAATCATGATTCCTATGTCTGTCTTTTTATTCAAAGGATTTGTTCGTCACAGTGCAAACATTTCTTTCATTAGTAAGACAGCAGCCATGTCAATTCAAATGTATGTGTGTAATGCACACAAAACAAGAAGCGTAATTGTTCAGTTATTTGTCAGTGTTAAGGTAATCCAAATGTATTCCTTAGCAGTAACGAGTTGCCAAAACACTTTGTAGTGTTTCCTGCATTCGTTTCCTTTCTAGTATGTGAATTTCATAACTGCAAAGATGTGGTTGCGATAATACTCAAGTACCATGAAATTATATGATTTGTACTAGACCTGCCTTTAATAAATATAAAAATTGTATAAGAGACTACTGGGCAGAGACTGAACACTACTGAACAAACCAAAATGCCTTTAATAAAGCCCACTTGACCTTCATGTATCAAGGATGGCAGTACAGAGGTAAATCTTTTCATCAAAACTTTAGTGCATAATTCTGTTTCTGAATTAATAAGTGATATACGACAATCATTTTCATTTCTAGTTAGGTCCTTATCTGGCTTTAGTAAAACCAGCATTTTTGGCTCTTGCTAGTGGTTGTCACAAACATATGATTAAATAACCTGGTTATAGGTTTGGTTAATCCTTGTTGAATTGTTAAATATAGATTTATACATAGGTTACCTGGTCCTAGGGCTTTACCCTAGAGGCTGTATAAAAACTGACTTCACCTCCTCCTCACTTATAGGAGCAGATAGTTTATACTTAACCACCTCTGCAATCGTAGGTACATGAGTGTCTAACTAAAAATCAAGGTTACAACATTCCTTAGATGTTGCGCTTGTTTTAATGTCAGAATGTAACTTTGAATAAAAGTTGCTAATAGCCTCAGCTATTGAATTAGGTGAATTCAACAAAGACCAACTAACTATTAAAACAGGAGTAGGTACACCCTTTCATCGCTGTTTAAGTTTATGCCAATGATTCCCTTGGCTTGCAACGATATACCCTGGCTTGTAATGCAACTCTTTTAAGGTCGGGTTCAGCTTTCATTTTCGTTAAACTAGCCAGTTCCGTTTTTTTTTTTTTTTTTGCAGAAACACAAATGGACACGGTTCTTCTTTCAAAGGTTCCCTCCAAGTAAATATTGGCATAGAATGTAAAGGATTAACTTTTAATGAACTTAATGACTTATTTTAACTGGGGAACATTGGATAATACATTCTGGAGAATAAGCCCATACTCAATCCCACTACGCCCTTTTTCAGAAGGGTACAAAAATGTAAAATCTGCATCCTTTTCATGAAGTATTCTATTACCATCACATAAAAACAATTTTGTTGCCTTAGACTTTAACATACTTTAACACACACTGTTCTTTAATACATTTCTCTGATGATGGAATCAATCTGCCCATAACTGATTTAAACATAATATTAAAGTCTTCTCCCAAGCTTAAGTTTTTGAATAAATAAAATATCAGAATCCATCAAGCAAATATACCTGCTGAAATGCATGCCTATTGATTACTGAATTGAATCCTCCAGTATTGATAGCAACTGTCCATACTGCCTTTACCCCAGCTAAAATATATACTAAGTGGGAGAACTAAAATGATAAACAAGAGAATTAATAAAGGAAAATGTTTCAAGATCCACTTAGTCCAATAAGGAAACCAGTCTGTGAGGTAGGAAGCCCAACATGATGGCTCACTGTACAAGAGTAAATAAAGTCATGAAGGCCTGTGCCCAGGTATAATTAATAATTAAAATATGAAATACATCCAACCTTTAGCTGTTATTTCTTCCATGATGCGTCCTTCAAAATTGTCTTTTGTTTTTTCTTCAAGATTGATAATGAAGTGTTAGGAACATGATGTAATAATTTCTGGCCAAGAATTAAAGGCTATGTAGTATCAGTCCTAGGCACAGAACCCGAATGATCTGTCTTTTCTGTAGATTTTTCATAGTTATTAATAAGCTGCACATTATTAGCTGCAGCAAAGAGCTGCCAGCTTATTAGTTTTATTGATGGTCTGTCGGGACTGTTTCTACCCTCTTTTTTATCTATGTTCTTTACTAGGCATAGGAAAGAAATTTGGTGCTGACACCCATGCAGCTGTAACAGACACAAATTTCCTGGACCATAAGAAGCTTATTCATATCTCTGGCTTCCACCATGTTAGTAGAAACTACATTGGAACAGTGCATATTGAAATCATAAGTCATCACCACAGAAGTCACATCTAATAAATGCAATTTAAGAAACCCTGGGGCTGCATCTAGAGTAGTAATGTTAAAATGATCCTCCTGCCATTTAACACTCGGTGTATCTGAGATCTTAATCACAGTAGGAATATTATGCATCTAACAGAAAGACTGAATGGGAACAAAGGCCACCCTGCATGCTATAACTGAGGGGGAGTAATCCTGAAAGTATTACTTTATGGGCATCCTTTAAAAATTCTTTCCTTTGTTTTGCAATCTATAAAATTTTCCATATAATTCAAAATATTTCTTGATAATTTGGAGCAGGAGTTGCCCAGATTTAGAAGAACGTTTAAGGGTTCGATATGCACATTCCAGCGTGATATACTGAGATAAGTTTAAAGCCGCTGGCAGCAGAGATTGTAAATACTGCAGCAAAGTCCCTTTCCCTACCAATTCACTTATTCCCACCCATCTTAAATTGTTCTACTTTGAGTGATTCTCCAGGTCTTCTGTTTTATCTTTTAGTTTCTTAATTATTTTGATGTTCTTTTCTGCCATAGATTGGGAGACTTGAATCCATTCTGCATTTGAGGAAACTGCCGCTTCCAAAAAATTCATATTGGCTTCTTATTGCTGAGTTTTCTCCTGATTACACAGGGAAAGCTCTTTTAACTCATTAGTATCTTTTAATATTTCAGTTCCTAGCCCAGTCAAATTGTCAATCTTTTCCATGATTGTGACCTGAGATGATGATGGATCTGAGGTCCTAGCATCAACTGAGTGTTCCGAGAAACTATAGATTCCATTTTCCTGAATATACTTAGAAAGTGATAATTCAAACCAAAGGCTTTTATGGCATGCAGGTCCCCAGGTATCCAGATTTAAAATCTTTTATACTGAAATTTATTTAGCAGCTGTAGATAATTTACCTGAGCTTTGAGCTAAAACATCATGCTGTCACCATGCTGACATTAGCTCTACTCCCTGTCATTATGTATCTGTTCACTCATTTGATTGCAAGCAAACATCTGAAGTATGCACAGTTATTTAAGGGCTATAGATGATGGTCACGTGTGTGTGTGTGTGTGTGTGTGTGTGTGTGTGTGTGTGTGTGTGTGTGTGTGTGTGTGCTTGCGCATGCATGTGTGTGAGAGTGTATATAAATGCTTGCTTCCCACATCCCTGGGTAGTTATCATGTTAAGAAGGGAATCAGTTGCAGTAAACAATAGTTTTATCATATGAGCCATATACTTTGGGTATGATCCTTGGATTCCTTGTTCATTGAATCTAACATGTTTTATTATTTAAGTATGAATAAATTTGACAGCATAAAGTCTACAGTTTTAATGTTAGTGTTATAAATATGGATGCATTCTTAATTTTGCTTGTTTTTTGCAGGCACACAGGTGAGAAATACACTCTCTTTGGCTAAAGCAGTTGTCTGGTACTTGGTGTAGATGAGTAAGGCTACAATTTCCTTCCTGTAGTATGGGGTTTGATTCCCTTTGTGTGACTCATAACATGTCAGTTCACCAGACAGCACTACTGGGCTGCCACTGAAACTTGACACTTGTCCAGTGTGTTGTTCCAGCTTTTATCAAAAGTATTACACATTTGTCTTTTGAATTTTGCACCCTTCCCATAACCAGTAATGAGTGCTTTACTATATGCATTTAGACTATGAACTTTAGCAGTCCTCTTATAGTTTATTGTGTCACCAGATTAATTTTCAATGCATGGGAGTTTCAATGGAAGAGACGTTTACTGTTGCTTAGGTTATCTGTTTTCAATGTGAGTATTTTGTTTTGTTTAGCCAAAAATCTGTCAGAGTTTTTGCTGTAAAATCTGAAATAAGTTTTAAATGAAATACAAATTTTCTGATCAGCTCAAAACAGTTACAACTTGCTGTTCCTGAATTTGTTTCATGAGATTCTTTTTTCTCTTTTACTGAGGTACAAATGTCTTTGTTCCTGTGACAAAGGAAGGCACTGCCAGCACAGCTGTCTGGAATTTTGCAAAATAATTATGTATCATTCGTGAATATCAATATGATCTATATAAGATACTTGTGTTACAACTGTATTAGAACTGTATGTCATGTGTTTATCAAACTGGTCTGTACAGACGTGTGTTAAAAAGGTATTTTATAAAGTGCTCTTGCTTAAAATGTAACTACAGTATACCCGGCTGGAAGAGAACAGAAATGTACATGCACTATTGTAGTTGTTTAAATGTATATATTTTAACAGTGGAGAGTGGAATACAGGAGGTTAACTTCTGAAAAATAACTGAAATTAAATGATTTTATGGTGATGCCATAAAAATTGTATTTTTCAACTTCAATGCAGCAAGGAGACATAATATCTAAATCTAGGGATCTTTTTGTATTATCTCTAGGGTGAAATAATTACTAGTCTTGAAATGTGAAGGAATGTAATTGTTTAATGACTTCCAGCATCTGACAAATATCTGAGGTCTATGCATTTTCACAGGTAGATAGATGCTAAATGCAGATGCTAAATACTGCCAAGCTTCCAGCAGTGGTGGTTTCACCTGGGATGGAGTCAGATGGCAAGAAATGATGTCATTCTGCAAGCTATCCCAGCAGTTATGTTTGTGATATTAATTTGAGGAGTCTCTTAGTAGGACAGGGCATTCTGTATTCTGTCTTGAACCTGACAGCAACAACAACAATAAGAACCATTCACCATATCTGTCTTGCTCTGAAGTAAGTTTCTAGGGAACAGTATAACTCTGTTAGATATAGTCAGATATATAGCAAAGCTTAGCTTAGATATTTTTCTTTATTTATTTGAGACTGTCTTGCAATGTTGTTTTAAATATTTCCTGTGA
>NC_056732.1:429001405-429018905 GCF_019279795.1 Protopterus annectens | reverse complement strand
GTACTTGATGCAGAGAGGTCTGCATCTGAAACTTCTGAGTGTATCCATTTGTATTCCAAGTCTACATCCCTCTCCAGTGTCAGTGGTGAGGATTTAGGTTCCTTGACTACTGGCCCAGTGTGGGGATGTCACATATTGGCCATTTTTGTAATATATTGTGCCTAGTTTCTAAGATTACCTAAAGAATTGTGGAACTGTGAATGACTACTTGAAAATCAAGATAAGAATATGTGAAATACTGTTTATGTGACATCCTTGTGAAAAAAAGTATTGCTCTAATGCATAGAAAGTAAAAAACACAAGCCTGCAGCTTTTATTCTGAACTATTTCTTCTTAAAACAAGTTTGAGTCATAGATTTAAAACGTTTCATGGTTTTATTTTCTTTACATTGTTGGTGTCAATGAGTTTGGTTTTTAAAACTGCTAAGTTTGATAACCTTGTGCTACGTACGTGCAGCTGGTTTGCAAAACAAGATGTTTGATCTTAGTAAGAGAATCGGTCTCTCCTTGCTATAATGTATGCATAATCAGGACACAAGCGATACGTGGGTTCATTGCTAGTTACTTGGCAGACAATCTGAACAGAAGATGACTGAGGTGTTTAATTCATTTTCCCAGGTAGTTATAACCATTTGCCTCCTCAACATTTTTGACAAAGTATTCTCTAGAGGAAATTTTAAATTCTGAAAACTCATTGTATTTCCAAAACATTATGTCCCCAGTCACTGCTATCTGCCCCACCACACTTCCAAAATTTGTTATATATCTGAGGAAAAACTCTGAAGTCTGCTATGGGTACAAACAAAACTATGCAAATGGGACTATATTAGTTTTTTGGAAATGGTTGCATAGGGTCTATATTATATGAACAAAGTTTTATAACTTCAAATACCATATGATCGACAACATATGGTTGAAGTTATAAACTTCGAATAGTTAAAGAACAAAATAAAAGAATAAACTATAAACTAAGGGTTGTAGGGAGGGGGCAAGCCCCCCTGTACCCCCCCCCTGCTCTTTAAATATACCAACTCCGAAACCACGCTATAATGTGGTAAAGGGAAGACTTTCCTTTACTGCAAAGTAGTGCAATCTCGTAGTTGGTATATTTAAAGACTGGAGGGTGTGGGGGCTTGCCCCCCTGCTTTAACCCATTAGGTTATTTTATTTTTTTTTTTTTACTATTTGAAATTTTATAACTTCGACCATATGGTGTCAATCAGGCTGGACAGTGCTTTGGGCATCCAGTTGAGTCATGGACAGGACTCGGTCAATCAGCCAACAGGCTCAAGTAGCTTAGGGCTTGCAGGAATCAGTCCTACCAATATTCCAAGGACAACTCCAGTCTATTTCCATCCTGGAGACGAGGGTACTTCGAAAGGGTCTTCTTCTACATCAACCGAGGTCCAAAACCCAGATAACTGTACTTCTCAGCAGACCCGGGGTCAAGGAAGGACTGGAAGCAACTTTATCGGCAGTATTTCATCTTCTCAACCTAATCAAGGTATTCATAATTTAAACCATTGGTTAAAACGTGCATTTTTGTTCGACAAATCAGTTGAGTCAACCAATTTGGATCAGAATTCAGGCAAATCTATAGATCTGCTGTCTAAATTAAATGTTTTTGACCGAAATCTTCTAAAACTGAGGAAATTACAATTAGAGGTGGGATACTTGGGGAATGCAAGCGAGCAAGTATTATTCCGAAAGGCCTTAGATCTTAGCAATACCCCACTGGCCTCAAGGAGGGGTCCACATTTCACAAGGATTTAATCAAATTGTTCAACAGACATGGGGCCGAACTCATGGATTTGATCAGTAATCATTACCAACAGGCAATAGGCAGTCTTTTGTTAGACATCACTAAACTGGACGAGGAAATCAAGAATGATTTAAATTTCCACAGATACAAGTTTGAATATGATCGTACTTTCAATAGTATAGATCAACATATTTTTAATCTCACCTCTACTAAAATTAAAAATTTGAATATAGACATCCAGGTGTATAAACGAAGTACAGCTTACCCTAAACCCCCTCCATCCCAAGGCAATTTTTTTGGCTTTTACCTTTTGGGAGGGGGGCAATCAATCTATCGATACACCCTCCAAAGTGAATATCCATCCTGGGTCAAGTTCCTTACAGAATTCACCAGGGAATGTTGATTCTATCAGAAGGAGTGAGCAGTTGGCAGCTCAAAATAATCCTACTTCCATGGATGGGGTTGAGGGGGGCCAATTTTTTCGAGCTTCGGCCTCATTCCCCCCCATGGACCAGGTTCAGAAAACCAACAATCGGTCCAGGAACAAGAAGAACTGAATCTGCATGTTTCAGTAACTGATGCCTTGCCTAGTCAATGTGATATATTGATGAATACTAAAAAAGACTTTAAAATATACAGTTTTTCTGAGTATATTTTTGATGCTCTGTTGGAAGATTTGCTAGCTAAGGGTGTATCTTACGTTCCTTCGAAAAGAGCAGATGTTGCTTCATCTATTATAGATTTAAAACTCTTTGTTAGAAAGTTGAACCTTCAATTGTTAATGGGGATTTTTTCTGGAGAGAGGAAAGATTTCCTCTTGTCTAGTACATATAATCCACCACTACACCCAGTTTTAAATATATACGAACAGATCTTTGAACTGGATATCAGGCATGCCCTTAATGAACATTCTTCCACATGGGCATCCAGCTTTAATATCAGTAAAGAAGAAAAGTCTTTATTGGACATGTTAGCTGGGTCATCGGTTAGGGTCATGCAACCTGACAAAGGCGGGGGTTTAGTAGTCATAGAGGAAATGGATTATATCAGGAGAATGGAGGATATACTAGCTGCAGAATGTTACCAGGAGGTGTTTAGGAATGAATTGAACATAGGAAACTCTCGAGTAATTTCCTATTTCAGTGATATTTTTATGAATGGAACCATAGACTTAGATCTATTTAACTATATATCTCCCCCTGTATATAAAGTTCCTATTATTTTTGGTTCTCCCAAGATCCATAAAAATGTACTTAATCCCCCTATGCGCCCGCTAGTCAGCGCGGGGGGTAGTGTCACGTACGCTGCCGCCAAGGTTGTAGATGTTATATTGAAGAAATACGTGACCTCCGAACCACAAATTACAAAAGATTCTTGGTCTTTTTTGACTAGGGTTAATCAAATACCATTCAGTAAAGACAGACATTTTTTGACCGTCGATGTGAAGGATTTATACACATCTATCCCTCATTCAATAGCCCTTGACTGGATTTCTATATTGCTTTGCTATCTAAAAAAGAGGCCCCTAGCACATAAATTCAACTAGTGAACGAATTGTTGGATATTATTTTATCCAACAATTATGTTTTTTTAACAACAGATTTTATTTACAGTTAGTAGGAGTACCTATGGGTTCCCCTTGTGGGGCTAGTGTGGCCAACATGGTAATGGCATATTGGGAGAGAGAGTACATCATGAATCATAAAGGACTCAGTATTAATGTATACTCAGTTCTTGGACAATATTTTCATCATCTTAAATGGAGGAGAGGCGACCGCCTTAGCTCTGGTCCAATTGTTCAATTCTTCTACTGAGTTTTTACAATTTACCCACAGCATTGCTGAGGATCGCATAGCTTATTTAGATGTGGACCTAATGAAAGATCTGACCCAAGGCTATTATGAAGCTAAAATTCATAGAAAAGAGACATTTTCTAACAGTTATGCACATTTTGACAATTCTCATCCGTTCAAACAGAAAAGGTCCATCATTAAGGGTCAACTCGTGCGAGCTGCCTGGATGATTTCTAGAGACCAGGATTTTAGGGAAGAATATAATTACATGGCCAATTTATTTCTCAATAGAGGATATCCCCGGGATCTAGTAGGTGAACTTGTCCTAGAGGTCCAAACTAAAAGATTTTTGGGAATATATGTCCCCATTTTGAGTCAGAGGGGAGTTGAGGTAATGACTCATTCAGGGAGGAAGGAAATGATTCCATCCATATCAAATAGCTTTATTTTAACATACACCTTGGATGCTAGGGATATTTATTCCATTATAATGAAAAATTGGAATTTAATATCTCAGTACGAGTCCACACGTAAAGCTCTGGTAGATTTTCCTAGGATAGTTTACAAGAGGGGTTTAAACATCAAAGGCATACTGGAAAGGAAACCTAAGACCTTTAGTAGCAGATGTGGCATGTATAAATGCAATATGTGCCATTACTGCGGTTACATCCAAACAGGGTCCAGGTTGGTGATCAAGGATTTAGTTTTTCATTTGTCAGGCAAATTCAATTGCAAGAGCACACAGGTGGGGTATTTAGCCCAGTGTGTCTGTTGTTCTGCCTTTTATGTCGGGAAGACCGATCGTAGGTTACAGGAGCGCATATATGAACATCTTTACGCTATTAGGAAAGGTAAAATGGACAATGCCTTGGCAAAACATACTATGGAAAATCCTGGTCACAATTTCCTATTCAGTGTTATTGATCAAGTTAGTCAGAGTTCGAGGGGAGGATATACACCTCTCCACCTCGAAAGTAGAGAACCGTGGTGGCAGTTAAGGTTGGATGCATGTCATGTACCCAGCCTTAATGGTTCTCTTAGTTTAGCTTGTATATTGAAGCTGAAATGATTGAACAGGTGATCCTTCCCTGGTTACCTCCTTGTCATAAGTTTAATTATAAATTGCAATACTTTGGTGGCTCTCTTGTGGACTTGATGGATGGAACTTAATAGGCTTTTTTAACATATGTGAAAGTTCCACTAAATGTGACTCTTTTCTATTTTTTTATTAGGCGAGTTTATGGGTTAATTTGTCCATCCTGTGAAAGTTTCATACAGTGACTTATGTCACTAAACGTGTTTTCTTTCTATACTTCTAATTAGGCGAGTTTATGGGTTAATTTGCTGGTCCTGGGTTTTATATAAGTTTCACATCTACTTTGGAAGCAATCTAGGAATGTTTTTTCTATGGATCCTTAGTCTCGGATCCTACTAGACAATTCCCAGCATTACCCGCCCTTATCTGATCCATTGGATCCAGTACAGTGTTTATCGGGTTTATAATAATACAAGGGGGGGCAGGGGGGGAGCAGGGGTGGTTTAAATTCTTATAGACCCTATCTAGAGTTCATAGTAAAAGTATATCAACTAGGCCCATGGTGAGGTCCACACAGGACCGGCCATGGTAGTGTCCTATTTGATTTTTATAGATAGGTTTAGTCCTATATATTACGATAAGAGAATTTGTAGTAATGTTTTGTTTTAATTACATCTGCTTCATTTTCATTTTTATTTTCATTTTCACTTTTATTTTTTATTCTTATTTTATTTTGTTTATATACATTTTATCATTTTTCATCTTCTCATTTTTATTTTCACTCACAATACATTACATTTTTCTGCTAGCATTCAAGCCTAGCATATTTCATTGATAGTCACTAATATTAGGTGGACATATATTGTTCGTCGCATGTTGTTTAGTGTTTTGCACTGTTTTAATTAGTCGAATCTAAACATGTTAGTCTGAATACAGATGAGTCCACCTGTATTGTATAGAGCGGTACCACCAAGATTGGACTAGTAACTAGTGTTACGGGGCTTCATCTGGCACTATTCGAACAGCTCTGAACTTAACGGTGGTCAGTTGTATTATTAAATGAGACAGTTTTCCTCATCTGATAGTAGTATGTATATATTTGTATTCTATATTTTATACATGTGTTCATTAATGTGTTCGAGTATCATGTTAGGATGTTCTTACTTTTTGGATTCAGGTCAATCAGTTGAATTTTTACCATGTGACCATGTTTGAATAATTGGGATATTTAAATGATTGGTAGGGGCGAGGCACTGTTTTTGTTTGTTTTGATTTTCTGAGGAAGTTGGAGTGTGTTCCGACGAAAAGCGTATGTTTTTAACGGCTTAAAATAAATTGTTTGTTGTTTTATCACATGAGAAGGATCTGAAATTTTGCTTGGAATATCTACAGACATGGGAGCATTTGTTGGGTGTTTTTACCAAGTTTTATAACTTCAAATACCATATGATCGACAACATATGGTCGAAGTTATAAAACTTTGAATAGTTAAAGAAAAAAATAAAAGAATAAACCATAAACTAAGGGTTGTAGGGAGGGGGGCAAGACCCCCTGCACCCCCACCCCCCCGTTCTTTAAATATAACAACTCTGAAACCACACTATAATGTGGCAAAGGGAAGACTTCCCTTTACTGCAAAGTAGTGCAATCTCGTAGTTGGTATATTTAAAGACTGAGGGGTGGGGGGGCTTGCTCCCCCTGCTTTAACCCATTAGGTTATTTTTTTTTTTCTTTTTTTTTTTTTTTTTTACTATTTGAAATTTTATAACTTCGAACATATGGTGTCGATCATATGGTATTTGAAGTTATAAAACTTTGTTCATATAATATAAACCCTATGCAACGATTTCCAAAAAACTCCAAAACCATCTGGGCTTTGTTGCATATCTGAGAACCACATAGATATACCCCTATTGTTTTTTGTATATTGCTGTCTTTCCCTTCTGTCTTCCCAATGTTTTAACCTCCCTTGTTTGAGTCTTTCAACTACAGCAACACACATAGTCAGGGATCTTAGGAGCATACAGTTTTTCAGGTTGCTGTAATTGGTGGGCACACCTGTGAGTACATCATTTTGAGGTCCATGGTTTGCATAAGCTGTGTGACTCCATTCCTTATTAGCATGCCATTATTCTGTCTTTAATACGCACTGCACAGCACACAGAGAGCACCCTCATCCCCTCTCCGTGCACCAGCAGTGTGGCTGCTGTCTCTGTAGTAGAATATCCTACATCCTACACATGAGAACTACCCATACTAATACTCACGCTCACATACTAATAATGCTAATAGTACTACTAGTGCAACCACTGATAATAACAGTAATGATAATAATCATAATAATTCACATACTATCTCTGTAGTTGCTGATGCATTTTCTTCTAGATTCCTTTTCCTGTGGCCAGTTGTCCCCAACATACTTTCCAGAACTCCTGTGATGCTTCTTTTGCTAGTTTTGTCATAAATATTTATGCAGCCTGAGCTGCAGTTGTTATGTAATTGGTTGCCTGCCAATTTCCCAGATATTTGCAGAATGTCTAGACTTTTGCCTCATATCTTTGGTCTGTTTGTAGTAAAATGTGTGGTTTTCTGGCAAATTATTGAGGACTGAAATCACTATATAATAACAGACATTTGAATTTTAGACTTCATATTATTCATAAATTGAGTGTTAATGCAAAAACTGTTATTGTATCAGCTTTTTAAGTTTCTAAGAGGAATATTAAAAATTTGTAACTCAAATGGGGACCTTTGTCCCTTCATTAATTCTGGCTTTGTCCAGAATTCTTGTGCTGAGAGGTTGAGAGATACAATGGCAGATTACCATAACAAATACAGGAATAGTTTGAAAAATGAAGGTCCCATTTTGATTCCAATATCTCCTGTTAGAAAGGTTCACAGAGTGAGCGAGTTGTTTTGCAGAGTTGCTGCAGATTTAATATTTTAAATGTTTTTCTTTCCTAAAAATGTTTTACGTCTAGTCTGACACTAATTACAGGTTTCTGCAGTGCAGCACTATTTATTTGAAGGGGTGGGATGTATCATGTCACTTACTGTCGATAGCTGCTGCAAAAACTGTATGCAGATGGACAACGCTGAACACAAAAACTAAACAACTTTTTCTATGCCTCTACCCTGTGTGTATTTTGCTCTGAATTGATTCACTCTGGTATGCTTGCAATCACCAAACCAGTACTTTACCCCCTAGTTCACGCTGTTATTTTAGATATTTTATGTGTGCTAGACAGTATTTGTCATTTGCTTTTGAAGATACTTACAATATGTCAAACACAATATGAGGCAAATTCTAAGATATTGGAGATATGTAAAGTTGAACCAAGGATAACACAAGGTTAAGGACAGTAAAAAATGTAGAAAAAAGCAAATTTTTTGATATCATTATAAAGTCAAACTGCTTTTTATCTCTGTTATCTCTCACACATTTTTTGATAGCATTATAAAGTCAAACTGCTTTTTATCTCTGCTCTCTCTCAACTGAAGACTGAGAATTTTCAGCATAGATGAGAGTTTGCGTTCTTCTCCCATACCCGGTAGTAGTCATGCAATTTAACATAGTATAACCTTTCAAGTTTTTCATACAGAGAGAGCTCAGTAATTTAATTGATTTTGCAAACAAAGGAAAATTCTAACTGCTATTCATTCACTGGGATCTAACCAAATGAAATACCTTTGTTTCATCCTTCCATTTGTTTATCCCTTAGCTGGATATCAAACGTGGTTGAAGTCATTGTCATTTAACTTGAAAAACTTGCCATAGTTTTCACTTTTGCTGTGTCACAGATGTCAACACAATCCAGGCTTTGTGAATATATACAAATCTATGCAGAGTTTAACATTTATATGCATTAAGTAGTATGTTTCCTTTGGGTTTATTATATCTTCAAAAAACAACATATATCTTAACACATCACATCAATAAATTGTCATGTGATGCTGTTGCAGCACTGGGAAGTGGAACTGTCACACATTAGCAGTTTTATATATTGGTAATTACCTGTGTGATTTTATATGTGTTATTGCCATGGAGGTCTCTACTCCAGAGTGGGGCATGGCTGATACAGTGCTGCACTGGACACTTATGATGATGTCTATCAATCATTAACATAGCATCAGGTCACAGTGCCTCTCTTGATAGTACAGTACTACCTATAACCAGTGACACAACTTGTTTGTCCACAGAACCTGCCCTTCTGCCACCACAGGTTAAGGATACAGAAGTGTGTATCAGTGGGCTAGTGGCTGGTAAAGCCATTCCCAAAGTAGGCATCACAATGGACAGTACATAGCAATTGTGCAAGGCAGTCATCCAGGCACACATGGATGCCATAACAAGCACCATGACAGAGATGATAAGTGTAATGCGTAGCTTTCATGAAGACATATGTGAGGGCTTTGGCCAACTGCCTGATGATTTGGGCAGTCATATGTGTGCTTTCACTGCCTCCATTGGTCAGTCTGTCACTACACACCAAGGCCAATGCTGTTACTATTGCTGTTGTTCATCTGCATCCATTGTGGTCTCTCCCCACAGAACAGGTATGTCAGAATCATGCACTGCTACCTCTTCCATGCCACCAGCCAGTTATGAGCACAGTGTGGCTGCCTGTGCACTCATAGCCTATTTGCTGGTCGGGTACATGACATGCCCAGGTAGTCATGGTGCCATGGTTTACCTTTGTCCTTACTGGCAGAAGTTGATTACCATGCTACTCATCAGAGAGAATGCTGTAATGGCCAGAGGTGTTTATGGTTCATGCTGTTCTCACCTGGCATCCCACACATTTGTCACACCCAAAAATAAAATGCAATCAAGCTATATTCCCTGGACTAGTGCAGCACATATCCACTGCATCTGGAAATGGAGCACCCTCTTTGATTAATGTGACTGTTGCTGATCCCTGTCACTGTGCCTATCCCTGCCAGTGCATCTGATGACAACTGTATCCTGTCTTCATTGCTGTGCAGCATAGCCTGGATGTAGTATCACACACTTCAGTTTTGAACTTTGATGTATATAATCTGGCCCAAAGTTATAGACTAGATGCTGACTAACTGCCAGTTCCACAGTGTACTATGCCCATCTCTGCCTATTATGGTCATCCCCTGCAACCGGCTTCTCTATCAGCTTCTCGGTTGTCACTTCCTCTACCACTGCCTCAGGTTTGTCTGGTCCTCCAATGTCAGTTCTGCTGCCTTGCTTGCTACCATGTTGTGCAGAATTACACATACAATTAACACACTACAGAGCACCACCAGAGCAATATAGGCAGCAGAAGCAGGCCTTTGTCAGTCTAACTGTATGCTGTTGTGAATCTGCAACAGCATGGTGCTGTATTTTATCTCAGCCATGAGAGGTGAGTTGTCGGTCTGTGTCATGAGCTATGAATCCAGGGCACATCCAGAATCACCAATAAGAAGTCCATGGTGGAAGTCATCACATGAAAATTGCTGCTATAGGACAGATGAGTGTCAGAAGTAGGAATTTTGTAAACTCTTTGGGTGGGAAGCAGACACATTGTATATAATACCATGCACTTTTCACAACACCTGGGAGTTGGTGGAATAGAACCTTTCCACTTTTTATACTAGTGTCCATATGGGCCAAGTGGAACCTTGACAGTGGTATGGTGCAGTCAGTGACCAATAAAAACTCACTTTTTCATGGCGTTCTGCATAGTGCAGTTTGCTCCTCTGCAGTCTGTGTTCACCACATATGATGCTCTGCATGCTTTAGAACAGTGTCAAGTAACCAGTGTATTATTCTTGAGTTGGATGCCTGTGATACTCCATCAATGTTCCCTGGTGGACACTGGAAGATACCTATAGCAAGGATAACCAATGTTACACATACCTTAGTGTCTACAGCGATCAAATCCAGTGAGATTCAGTGTAAGTGCAACACAGGTCTGCAAGCTACTATGTGGTATCTCTATCTAAACAATAGCTTTTGACTATTTAGCTGTTATGGAGATGATGATACGTTTGGCAGAACTGGATCCTTCTGCATTTCAGAGGGTATACATGTTCAATGTCATGGACATTGGCTGAGAGAGCAACTCCTAAAATATTCTGTTTGTCTAATACAGATGATACTCATAGTATGTATGCTTTTTAATATGGACAAGCATCTTAGTGCAGTCTATGTTTCTTTTCACCAAGAAATCAGAGTGTAGAAACACTGATAATGCAAATGTTATGCATTTCTGCATCACTGATAAGCTGTTTACTACATTTGCTTTCACATTTGGGCTCATTGCTATAATGTTTCTCAGCTGTACTATTACATAGTCATATGATGTGTATTGCTGGCTGAACAATTTTACCAAGTTGTACGATGGCACTACCTGCGTATCTGATTCATCTCTGCCCTGCCTATCGCCGTAACTATGTTAGTCAAATAATTAATGTCTGACTAATTAAACACAGTTAATGCTATACTCAGTCTGCTGCTTTCCCTTTTGCAACAGAAAGAAAATGACATGCACCCTGTATAGGCAATGCCTGTCTTTGCGTTGGTATTATCAAGTCTTCCCATTAGTCTATATGCAAAGTTTGAAGTCCTGATGGCTATGCTGTTTTTTTTTTTTTTCTTGTTTGTAGCTGCGTTGCTTGGATTTCATCTGCTTAAGCTTTCTTCTTAGTCTGACAAAGAAGCATTCATTTTTAATCAGTAACAATTCTAAATTTTAAGACTCATTTTTGCATTTCCCAGAATAGTGAGACTGAATCTGCAAATAAAAAAGGCTTATCTATGCTGAGTTTGAATGTCTGTCTCTGTGTGTCTGACAGTTACATTTTCTGTATGGTATGACAATTTCAGGGTTAGTATACATATGCAGCTGTGGTATGGGGTGCAGGCCCCAAATTATGCAGTGCAGGGGCTTTGCCATTGCAAACAAATAACTTTGAAGGCTAAGTGTTTGTCGATATCTGCTGTTCTACTTAAGTTTGCTGTATTTTTTTTAATTCCATGATTCCCAATTATGGGTTTCTGATTTACATCAGGGAGTCTCCCAATCTCATAGCTCATACATCAGGCATGGAGTCTTAAGTGATCAGGGATAACAGCTCCAAATCAGGGACAACTTCAAAATTTTGGCTCAGTTCACCCTAGCAATTGCAGACTAAGAGTTTTGATGTGTTCTTGGAAGCATAGCAAGTCTGAAATTATATTGAGATCATTACTTAGGTGGTGGTGCTGCGGTAGCGTTGTCGCCTCACAGTAAGACGCTTTCCAGTTCGACTCTCAGCTAGAGCGTCTTCTGTGTGGAGACATTCGTGAATGGGCGTACCTTTGTTGAAGGTTGTGCATCAGGGCTGGTAACTCGGCACGTAAAAATCAACTACCAGTCATTAGCGGACCGGAGTTCTGCTGTGGCGACCCCTAACTGGGAAAAGCTGAAAGACACAAACAAACTTAATGACTGTAACTTACTGTTATCTATTACAAATTTACACATTTTAGCAAGATGTGCAAAATGTTATGTTAAAATAAGAAATGATTTAGAGTGCAAACACTAGCTGATTGCTAAAAACTAGAACTTCAGGATCAGCAAAAAAAATGTATTGAACAGCGATGGATCTTGTATGCATCATAAAGAAATGCTGCAATGCACTTTCGTCTGGTCATAGATGTTCAACATATAACCTAGTGACATGCAAAACAGTGCTTTGTATTGGCTGGCAAGTATACTGGCAATATGATTCATATGGCATCAATGCATTTAATTAAAAGCAAGTCATTTTTTATTGACAAACCATTAACTTGAAATGAGAAAGAAAAAATGATGGCTTTCTAAGTACCTGACAGACAGCTGCTTTTAGTCTGTAGGGAAGAGTAGAAATAATTGATCTGCTCTTTTTATATACTGTTGGTACCATTCAAAATAAATGTCAAGGCAGTAAATTTGTCTGCATGTTAAAATCCCTGTACAGTACTTTGCAAAACATTTGTATGCAAAGAGCAGTTAAAGGCATACTTTGTTTTGACAAATGACAACTACAGAATAAATATGAGCCCGGAATTGTTTGTAAGGTTGCATGAAGATTATTATTAATTGCAGAATGCATTGGGAACAGAGAATTGTTACATTGTAGGATTTATATCACAAAATAGCCAAGAGTGCAGACTGTGTTAAACATGCAGTTATGTTAAACTATGTGCTTTCCTTCACAGAACATAAGTCTTCTTAAAATTGAGAAGCGTAATAAAATAATTCATTGTGTATTCACATTCATTGCTGATGTATGTCTATATTATTGTTTCCTCTTGCATGAAGAAAAGCAATTAGTAGCGCCACTGCTTTCCACTTAAAAAAATATATTGGTTAACCATTACAGAAAGAGTGAGCAGTTATCATTCTCTTCCATACAGACCCGCTACGTTTAGGAAACAGTCGAATTTATGTCAGGATTGCCCAACACAGGTGAATTAAAATTGCCCTTGCTAACATATTTGTTTCTGACACATGTTTACCTTACCTGGATGAATGCTGCTTTAAGACAGGTTTGAGCACTGCTGCCTAACTGCTTTAACCTGGACTAACTATCTTAAGCTGGGCATCTGTGACATCTGCAGTTGTTGTAAAATTTTGCAGCTTATATATATATATATATATATATATATATATATATATATATATATATATATATATATATATATGTATGTATGTGCAAGTACATTTCTGCAACAGAGAGAAAAATATTCACACAAGAAGGGAAAAAAGATGGTGCCTGTACAGCTTTATCTGATCAGTCCTATCCTTAAGCTGTAGTCTATATTTTAAGGAGTTATTCTAAAGAAAAAGCAGACCAAACCAAATACCTACACGAAGAAGGTTTCAGTGTATTACATGCAAGGTCATAACCTCAACACATCAACTAAAATATGGAAAACTTCAAACAAAGGCACAGAGAAGCAGATATGGCACAACTAGTCATTTTATTAATGGGGACAATGCCGTGTTTACTGCTGTGCTGGAAAGGTGGGATGCAATTGCAATGATTTGTACATTTAAACTAAAATGGGTGGGGGAAGAGTGACAAAAACAGAAGAAGGTCAGTGTTGAGGCCTTAGAAAGAAGGCAAAAAAGAGATGCGGAACATATCAAAGTTGAAAAATTGATGAGTCATGCGGTGGATGGATAGTCTTACTTTGCTGGATAGAAAAATGGAAGAAGTGTGACCAGTGATGTTGAAGGGAAGAGTGGACATTACTGGTGTCACAGAGTCATGGGCCAATGATATGTTATCATACCCAGCAGTGCCTGGCTGTAGTTGACCCAGGAGTAACAGGGAAGGGAGGGTTGTGGTGAATAATAGTAATCGACATAATGGAGGGCATCAGAAGTAAGGTCAGAGAGAAAAAAGAATATGAACCCAGGAATGTAGCAAGGGCACTTCCAGGTTTAGAAGGTGGGTAAAATACCCTGACAGTCAAGGTAGAGGAAGAGGTGAGAGGTGCTGTATTGATACAGAGTATTGTTCTTCAGATATAGTGAGAGAGGAGGGTGGAACATTGGAGAAGGCAATAAAGGACTGTATAAGAGCAAAAGAATATTCTAGATCTGAGTCTGTCAGGAGCCATCTGGGAGACTCTGAGCTGCAGTGTATTGATGGAGGAGGAGTTGGTTGAGATCTTACATTATAAAGGGTCCAGCAATGTAATGCAGGACTGCAAGATAAAATCCTGGACATAAACATAAGAAGTGCAGTGGATATTTCCGATGTCCAGGTTAAGGCAGTTAGCCTACAGTGATCAAACCATCATGCGGACTAGACTTGGAGAGGAAGGTAAAAAAATGATGATGCAAGATTTTAGAAGATTTGATTACAATGTACTAGGAAAGGCGGTTAATGGGTGAGGTAGGAGAGTAGGTGCAAGGCAAGACAGAAAACGTGCTGCAGCAATGGTGCAATAATGGTATACAGACGGTTATGGGCAAGGGCAGGAGTGAGAGGTAAAAATGCAAAACGAGAAGAAAGCCAGTGAGACTTGTATACAAACAATTGCTTTTTGTCCATTTCTCCCTTTGAGTTGTCACCTCGTCTCTGATTTTCAGTTTTGTTTCTTGTAATAGAACAATATCTCCCACCATCCTCTTTAACTTTTCCTATATACTCCTTCATCTGATAAAACTTGATGGACCCACAATGTTCCATGTAATTAGCTGTAATTTCTTTGTTGTTTTTGCTCATCCCTCCCTGCTTTACCACTTGCTGAATCCTGACATACCCCTTACTGTGGCCCTAACCTCCAAGTTGAACATTGAGTTCTTTGGTGGGTGCCTACACTCAGAGCCCACCCCTGCCTGTGGATCCCTGCCATATGGCTCCTGCATGCACAAGGGTATGTCCTGAACATGGCCCTTTTAAGGCATTTTTTTATTCCTTGCCAGTGTTCCTCATACTAAAATATTGCATGTTAACACAGTTTTGATGGTGCCTCCTTTTTATATTTGAGTATTCCAATTCATTGGTGTACCTCCACACTGTTGCTCACCAGTCTGGTATGCCAGTTTCATTTGTGTGATAGTCCAACAGTTTTTTTTTTATTTGTAGTTTTATAGCTTTTTGCTGTATTATTCAAAAAAACACCATTCCTATATTTCTCATTTGTCAATGGGTTCATTTTTGTTTCATTTTCACCTGCCACCCCCCTCCATTCATTGCTTTTCATGCCACCTAGTTGTTATAGCAACAAGTATTACTTATTTTCCCAAGACTTAAACATTAACTTTACATTACTGCAGTTTATTGCACTTTATTAAGTAGTTATCAAAAAATGTCACTTACTTTGGTGGCTTATCCCTATGCCCCCTTGAATGCATTACTTATCACTGACCTGGGAATTGATTCAGCTCCTCCCATTGTTTACAAAGCTTTGATAGTGAATTCCCAGCAGCCTGTTTCAGGAGGTACAGATGTGTTTTCTGAGCACATCCTTCTTGCCATGGCAACAATCACCTGACTTTCAGTGTCCATTCCTTTTACTTGTCTATTACTTCCCTCTTTTAGAGGTCATTTTCCTTTCTTTGATGGTCCTGCATTCCACCTCTTTGACTGTACCATCTGTTGTAAATGCTTCTATCCAGCTTATCTAATCCTTCATTTATCCAGCAGTTCACTTCTGTGCCACCTGAACCATCCACCACCCCTCCCTCCCTCCCATCTCCTTAGAGCTCTCCTTAGTCTGTCTCACCTTCTGTGTCACCTGACACTTCCACCACCCCTCCCATCTCCTTAGAGCTCTCCTTAGTCTGTTTCACCTTCTGTGTCACCTGACACATCCACCATCCCTCCCTCCCATCTCCTTACAGCTCTCCTTAGTCTGGCTCACCTTCTGTGTCACCTGACACATCCACCACCCCTCCCTCCCATCTCCTTAGAGCTCTCCTTAGTCTGTCTCACCTTCTGTGTCACCTGACACATCCACCACCCCTCCCATCTCCTTAGAGCTCTCCTTAGTCTGTTTCACCTTCTGTGTCACCTGACACATCCACCACCCCTCCCTCCCATCTCCTTAGAGCTCTCCTTAGTCTGTCTCACCAGAGTCTCTCTCTGGGTTTGTGCCTGTATCTCCCTGCAGTGAGTCTTCTCGTCGCCTTCCGTTGATATAACTCTTTCACCTGTTTCCCCTCCACCATCTTGTTACTTTTCACATCTCCGTGTTGTTTCCTCTGTAATTTATTTCCCATTCATCTCTTTTACTTGCTTGGTGTCAGTCTGCACATCTTGGTCTTGATCTTGATTTTTTAATTGTTTTCAGCATCTGACATCGCACATCCTCCCAGTGTCTTTACTCAATCTGTGCTACATTACATTTCCAGTCCTTGTCCTTTAAGCAGTTCAGGTGTTTACTACCTGAGTTGTTAGCTGTCTGTGATACCTTTCATTAAATTTTTGTACACCCTCTATATTTTATAGCCTGAACCATTCTTCTTCCCTCCTACATTATTTTCAGAATTACAGAATATTTCAACCATGTATCTCTTTGATTAATTCTTAGTTCAATTAATACCATCAGCGTAGATTTTGTTGACTTATGCTATGTTTCTGAATAATCCTAGACCAGCTTCATGAGCATCCCTGCAAATCGGATAACTTTAAGTCGGTTTGCTTGCATTTTTATTTCATTTTTACTGCAAAGCAATATAAACATGCAAAATGATGCATGGGTCTGCATTCAGCTGTTGCTTGGCACTGTCCTACTCTTTGTATCCTCTCTGTTCTTGATTTCTTGGTATCACAGAACTCTAGAGTAGAGAGAGATGGCTGCATTACAGATTGCTTCAGTTCAGTGTTGCTCACTGTCTCCTGTATTCGAGTTATCCTGATGTTACTCATTTTTCATAGATGGCCTTAGGCATAGGCTAACTAGCTGGCCGCCTAGGACACCACTCTAGCAAGGGTGCTTTGTCAGTAATCTGGATAGTGTAGGCAGACCAGGATAGAGGTACTGGGTGGTATGCCGGGGTACTGTGGTGCCCTTTTACCTATGGCAACAGTTGACCAAAGGCTGGCCCTGTCATTCTTGATCAATTTTCAAGACTAACAAACCGGTCTTTTTATAATATCAATTAGTTCATGTATTCTCTGAATCTGTTCATGCGTCTCATATTAATTGCTGCTTTATCTTCCTCCAGAACTTGCAGCTTCACTTGAAACCTTTTTGTTTATATTTGTCAGTGCTCTATTGATTGTTTTAAGAGCTACTGTGATTACTTTTTTTCAAACAAAATGCACAATTGCCCCTACTTATTTGCAGCTCTGAAAGCAGCCATATGTTACTCCTTTTGTGGCTGTTCACGCATGTGTACTTCTGCAATATTTTTTTCTCCTTTCAAGTATTGCTTTTATCTAAATTTCTGCAAGCCCAGTCCAGACCTT
>NC_056732.1:428986405-428996405 GCF_019279795.1 Protopterus annectens | reverse complement strand
AGTGGCATTGACAAAAAGGCAGGAGTTTGAGCTGGATGTGGCAGAATTAAAGATGTTAAGATTTGCATTGGGTGTGACAAGGGTGGACAGGATTAGGAATAAGTATATTAGAGGGTCAGCCCAGGTTGGAAGGTTTGGAGACAAAGCCAGAGAGGCACGATTATGTTGGTTTGGACATGTGCTGAGGAGGGATGCTGAGTATATTGGGAAAAAGATGCTAAGGATGAAGCTACCAGGTAGCAGGAAAAGAAGAAAGCCTAAGATAAGGTTTATGGATGTGGTGAGAGAGGACATGCAGGTGGTTGGTGTGACAGAGCAAGATGCAGAGGACAGGAAGAAATGGAAACGGGTGATCTGCTGTGGCGACCCCTAACGGGAACAGCCGAAAGAGGATGATGACTCTGTTTATGTGGAAATGGATGTTTAGTGATAATCCAGCCATAATCCTAGGTATTTGATGGTGGAGATTGTCTCTCTCCTATGCAGTTCTAAATAGGAGTTAGGTTATAGGACATAAAGCACTTCAGCTAGCCACCATTTGACATCTCTAAGTTTCACAAAACTGCACAATGCCTCTTTGAGCACTATGATGATATTATGTAAGCACACACCAGCATTTGCTAACATGCTTGCAGGGATATATGTATCAATAAATGATTTTTTTCTGTGGGAAGCTCTAGATGATCAAGATCAGAAGTATGAAATTTGATGGAGGAAGATAAAATCAGTAGATAAACAAAGTGGGTGATAGGAAATAAGGGAGGATGTCATCAACCAGTGATTAAGAAGTAAGGAGAAAGGGCATTTAACTGCATGAAAGGAAAAATAGCAAGTTTGTATCATTTTTCTGAGCTGAATTACACTGATCCCATTCTATATTTGATATGGCTTTTAACTTCCTGTGCCACACAATTTAGCTTGTCAAAGCAGCCATGTGGTTGTATTCTATGGTGAGCTAGTTGGTAAAGGCAAAAAAAAGTTCCATGACTTTCAGGAGTGTTATTTCTTTAAACAAATCTGCAGTGCATAGGTATACTGCATTTAAATATGTCCGTCTTCCTTCAAAAACATGTATTAATAATGTTTCTTTATACAGTTCTCATTGAAGAAAGACTCCGACTTTAAATAGCTTGCCCCATGGCCCTGCTACACTGCAACACTGTCTGGTAACCTTTTCATGCTGTGAATACTATGTGTGAAAGTGAACAAACTCCCATTCATTACTCTGCACCGATGCTCTTAGCACCTATAGCTTCTTCATTATTCTGTGTGAAACTTCCAGCATGTCCTGTTAATGTCTCCATTTACCGAGTGCTAACATATTAAAAAATGAACAAAGCCCCCCTACTCCCCCCACAACTTCTCAAAATTATATATACTAACTTCACTATTTCTGTACTTCAAAGGAATATACTTCAAGGGAATATTCCAAGAAATGGCAGTCTCTGTAAATCTGTTTTATTCAGCCATTCAGTCTCCCATGTTTTAGGACTCACTGTAGTGATTCCTGACATTTCAAATGTTTATCATGTGAACATCCCAATCCTTTTGAATAAGAAAGGTATACATGTTATCTGACCCCAATCTTGGCCAGTACAAGTTGAACCTGATCAAGATAGGCAGTAGAGGGAATAGCTTTCTTAATTCTTTAGGCCTGAATTGTTGTATTTCTCACTTGCAAATATGAAGGATACAGGTATGAATGTACTCCATTTTGTTCCAAGAGATTACCATTTTGGTATAAGCATTAAGAAGCCATACTTGTTAAGTAGCAGGAGAAGATGGGATGTCAAACTGCCATTAAAGATGGTCCACAGTGTGATACTATCTTGTAGACAGAACTGTATCAAGACATTCATATCTCCTGCACAACATATTCATTTCGTCTAGCCTCCACAATCTATAAAAAGCTTGAAAGATGATTGCTTAATGACAGCTTAATGGTTTAACAGTTTACATGCTGTTATCAAGCAGTTTCAGTTACTTAATTGTTATGGCAATTACATGTTTTCCCATGCATGAGGATCAGTGGTGCTAAAGGGGGGGGATTTCCGATTAATCATCTGTTTATCTAAATTTAAATAGAGTTATGGAAGTACTCTGCTTTATGAGTGGTTTCTCTTTTGTGTATACTTATTCTCCAGCATGTTCTATTGATTTTGAAAATAAGATTTAGGTCCCTTGCGTGATTGTTTATGATACCATTGGGCTAGGTCTGGCAGAATAGGGTCTGTAGAGGTTGTCTCTTAATACCCTACATGATATCAAGAAGAGAGACGAGGATTTAAGATAGTCTGCATAGTTTTTATGATTTTTTAGGCCATTGATTTTTTTAGAGAGAAAGCATTGTGGCCATTCCAGTTGTGACTAGTGTTTGGACAGGTATATACCGAAAGGGGAATTATACTTGATAATTCACCAAAAGAGTGCTGGGCATAGTGGAACAATTATGTTTCTGGATCTGGACACCCTGCTATTAGATATAAGCTATGCAATGAAAGGACCTCCTTACTTGGTGATGAAAGGATAGTTCATAATTGACATAAGTTCACAGATCTCCGAATTACAAGAACAATTTTCAGAGGGGTACCATCAATGTGATAGTTACAAGAGAAGTATTACCTGCCAAAGGGTGCAGTTATGCATTTCTTGATAATATGTTTTAGTTTGTAGTTTTGGGATAAACTATTTGTGTGGGATAGGCCCTGAAGTAGGATCTTTGTGCCTACTGGGAAGTTTATGATGGGATCAATTTGTAAGCTGCCAAATGAATTTTTTAAATTGTGCTGATACCCTCTACAAGTTGGTACCTGGACAGATGTCCCATTCATTCCAGTCTTCCTATGGTGCTGCTTGCAAACCTTGGCATGAATGTCATCTGGTCCTGGAAAAGACTGTCCTTTATGTACAGCAAAAATTGTAGCATCTTCAAAAAAGTGTGCTATCTTCCTGAAAGTGTGCAAGTCAAAGGTTTGCAGATTCATAGGTAAGTACTACACTAAATGTTTGTTTAGTAGATTTACCCAGTTAAGGTATGGTACTGAAACATATATTCAGTTTCAGAGATAGTATGACACTTGGGAAGCATGTAGACCTGATTAAAACTGATGCATTAATTTATAATATCATTCAAACTAGTCATAAATTACCTTCTTAATAATATTACCCATAAAAATAAGGTTCAGAGTAGGATGAAAATTTTCAAGAACAATGAGATCTAAGGAAGGTTCCTCATGGATCAAGATAGCGAGACTATCCTTCAGCATTAATATTATTTGTAGGGACAATTAAACTAATACCATGATCTTAAAAATACAGTATCAGATAGGATGCAAGTGCAGTCTCCATTAGTCTCCCATCTGTCATTGAAGACACTAATGTGATGTAGTTGGACCCAACATATGCTGGTGGACAACAGCAAGCCCAGAAGATGTACAGTCCATCAAACAAATTGCAACATGCAGTCTTGAAAAAACAATCAAGGACTCATCTTAAATAGCTATGCCAAATGCAGAAAATGAGGAAGGACAAGAAATGCCAGATAACAAACTTCTGTACTTTGATTCAGATGCTAGAAATGCAGATTTAATAGTGGCAATATTATCAGAAAAAAGTAATTCTTCTTACTGTGGTATGATAAAAAAAATAATAAATCAGGGGGTAAAGCAATTCATACTGCAGAAAATTACCACCTCCTGAAGGAGCATGCCTAGATGGTCGGTCACTGCTGAGAGCTCTGTAGGCAAATAAGCAGTCCTTTTACAAGATATCTCAGTCTGGTACTGAACATGATGCTTGTCCAGATCAAGTTTGTTGCTCTAAAGACAACCCCCACACATCTCTAGTGACATTTAAACCTTTGTCTTTTTTACCACAAGGAGTACAACTGAAAAGTCAAACAATGGAACTGGGGTTTGCTTTAATGATTAAGGTGTTTAGCTCACAGACAAGACGTACTAAGTTTGATTCTCACTAAGGGAGATTGATTAGGTTTAAAATGGTCCACAAGGGCAGCTAGCAAAGTACTTATCTATGAACCTATGACATGTATACTTTCAGAAAGGTAGCACATAAATAACATGTAACGAGTTAGTCTAGGGCAGTAGAAAGTAGTTTGTTGCAGTCATCCAGCGAATCATTTAGACTATCAGAGCAATCCTGAAGGAGTGGAATAAAAAGAGAAAAGTGAGCATTTATTTATTTAATTTTTAAACATGGTAGAAAACTGATCATCAAAGAGTAGACTAGTTCCAGTCTCAACCTGGGAAAACATTAAAGCCTGACAATTACAGAGATATATCTCAAGAGGTAAAATATATACAATTATACACTATAGAGAATATACAGGAATTGTGTACTGTAATAGATATAGACATATATGCATTTCTGTAGTCGTATCCAGGTGAGCAGGTTGATAAAACATGCATTACATTGTTATATACAGTTACATACAAATTAATATATCTTTTAATAAATTGTTTTACTGATGACTCAGAATGTTTACAATGTAGACCTGGAGTCTGAAGCACTTTTGCAGACACTGTGAATCAGGGAAAATAGAAACCAAATCTCAGGAAATACTGTAGCGTCATCAGGACTAACTTTAGAAGTATTATGACACCCAATCATATCAAGATCAGGGAGGACAAAATAGGCTTATTCCAAAACAAAGTAAGGCATAAAGTGGTCAGACTATAAGCCTGGGTCCATCATCACATCAGAGGACCTCACACCCAAATCGTTCTTCAAGTGAATAGTATGACTTAATGTATAAGTTATACAGGTAATAGTAGCCTGAATATGCCAGAATCTCTTCAAAATTCAAAGGAATTCTTTCATAAAGACCAACAATGTATTATCAACCCATGTGCTGAAGTGGTCCAGAACCAAAACGTTCTAGTGACATGTCTAGAAGTCAGTAGCAGTGTCTGTACTACTGCAGGAATGGCCTCACAAGAGAGATGGGAAGGAGCCTGATCGTTGCTAATACAACCAGGAAATGTTCACGTGAATTAAGATCCCTAGTGGCAAGGTGATTCCACCAAAGTTTGACATTAAAGAAGATAATAAATCTACTTATAATCCTATCCCAATCTAAGGTACTGAAGAAACAAACAAATTGAAGCAAAGTCAACATCATGCAGTAAATCTGAGACCATAATGGGCTTTTTGCAGATGAACCTTGCAATAGAATACATGTCATTACAGGAGCCACCCAACGTTAGGACCCAGTTACCTGGTATGGATGGCAACATGAAACCATTGGTACAAAATGAAACAAAAATGGGTGAACTTCCATAGGTAGAGTCACCCTGGATAGAGTTTAATTCGCCTGAAAGCCTCTCATGGATATACACCCCAGGCTGCCTACAGATGCCTAATTTTGGCTTACACCTCTAGGCTTCTATAAAATATGTAATTGATTGTAAATATAAAAAATGATTTGTGGCAGAAGGTGAGAAGTAAAGGTGCAGATAATAATAGACCTGTCATAACGTACTAACATGAAACCAGTATTTAAAATCATCATAAAAGACAGTACTTAGAGACATCAAAATATACTATAACAGACCAGCCCAGGAAGAAAAATGTAATGCCAAGTTAGTTTATACTAACTAGTAAAAAGGATGTTCCAGCGATACAACGAATTAACAAGCACACCAGACGGTGACAAAAGCGAAGGAATCCAGTTCTGCTGGAAACACATAGTTTATTAAGTAATGATCCCCAGTGCTTAGTGCCATTTCAATTTCTTAATTATATTTGTCATTTGTATTAATCCATTTATCAGTTCATCTATTATACATTTTTTATATTTGTATTTTTTACCATACCCATTTATTATTTTATTTTTTTTTTTTTTTTTTTTTTTTTTTCAGCATTTTTATTTTTTTATATATTGTTCAACAAGGATTTTTTATATAAATATATTTTATATTATTATTTTTTTTACAACAATTTTATTATTATTATTATTATTATTGTATGTTGTTATTATGGTAGTTATTATATTTTTACATTTATTAATATTTGGTTTTTATATGGCATTGAAGATTACACTTTTTTTTTTTACTTTGTTTTTTATTTATCTAGTTAGTTTAGATATTAGTTTATTCATTTTTGTATTTTTTTGTTTGTTTCATTTTATTATTCAGTTTGTTCTTTCTGGGCTTACATAACAAAACACAATCACACATTTTTTTCAAGTTTTTATACAGAATGATGTAAATCATCCTTAAAAATGGTTTGTTATTGTTTGATAACTGATTTAAATTTTTAATACATCTTAGGCTGGTTTCTTGGATCAATTGTCATATATAAGCATGATGCTTATGCTACGATGTTCTGATGAAAGACAGATTCTTCCTAGAAAAACTTTTAACCTATTTTAACAAATAAACTAAGTGTTTCCAGCACAGAATCCTGGTTCCTGGCGTTTCTTGTCACCGTCTGGTGTGCTTGTTAATTAGTTTATACTAACTGGCAAACTAACAGAATTCAGATAAATCTACTGAAATTAGAAAATTAGAAAGGCCTGGGAGCAAGAACCATTTAGAACCTACAGGTAGAGCGAACAGTCATCATAAGTACAGACTGCTATTTAATAAATTAATCCCTGAAAAAATGTAAACAAGAAAATTATTGAAAAATAATATGGTACTAATGAAAAATAAAACAATAGTGAATCATTAACTATATTAATCAAATGTCAGGAAATGCAGTAGTGTCAGCAGAATAGTCTACTAGATATAATCTCCAAAAAATGCTCAAACGTTTAAGAATAGCCTTCAGTAAAGGTCCACGAGAAAAAACATGTTTAAAATAATCATAGCCATCTGAAACAGTAAAATCAAGGAAGGGATATAACTAGAACTACTGAAGCAGTACAGCGATTAAACTGTAAATGAAACTAGCAAAATCTCATCGAATAACTGCAATCAGGTGACTGTAGTATCACATGAAATAACCAGTACGAAATTAAATGAATGAAAACTTGTACAGGACAATGCGGGTAGCTGGTCTAAATACCCACCATATAGAAACTTAGGCAATGATGCAAAACTCGAACAGCGGCCACAAAGGTAAAGAAAAATAACTTTCTGAGTGTAAAAATTATAGTTGCATTAAAAACATTCACAATTAAATGCAAACAAGGAAGACAACTATTTCATGCCAAACATAGCAGTCAGAATTTCAGTCCAAAGAAACAACTGATAAATATTATATGAATAAAAGCTAAATAAGTAGGCTAAATTTAGCTAATCTTTGTTATCAAATGACTCTGGTAACTAAAATGAAAGAAACTGTAATAAAGTAGAACACAAGTGAATTAAAATTGCTAGTAAAGCATCATTTCACGCTGAATAAAGTAACTGTAAGACTGTAAGAAACTCACTTTCTTATGGATGGATTTAACAACAAAGTCTCACATGAATATGTAATCCATGGAATACTGCAAGAATATTCTTCAACATTCTTGAACATCTGACAATGACCCAGAGGAACAAAGTTCTGTTTGTACCCCAGATACGTTTATCAGCTCAAGTGCTGTATGAAATTGGGGGACAGATGAGAGTAAGCATTGTTTTGCCATTTGTAGGTAGAAGGAGGAGACATGGCTCACTACACTGATGACATGTGCAGCAATGGTCCCAGCTTAGTAGGCTGGCATTGGATAGGCAGCATCTCACCAAGCTGGGAAAGTGTGTGTGACAGTATGTATGCATGCCTCTACCAAGTAATGGTGACTGCAGACACTATAAAACTATAGGAAGAGGTTAGGAAGGAATGTGGCGGTCTAGAGTATATAATGTGGAGGTCTATAGTATCAGCAAACTGACCCACTCATCTCACAGTGGAATGCACATGCTGATGATGCTCTAGCCCAGTCTGGGGATACTTGTCTGTTGACCTTAAAGAGTAATATGTGAGTTAATAGGGTGCAGGAACAGAAGCCACTGGGTGAATGCTATGGAGCTATTAAAATAAATAAATAAATAAATCACCATTAGCCATCCAATGGTGAGTTATAGTTTGATTAACAAAAAAAATATCAGTACTGTGCAACCATATATAGTAATGCAAGCAGTGGTATCTCCTAGAATAAGGATCAGATTTAATTATTAAGTTCTGACATGCAGAATCCAAACCATTCTAAAAGGTAATAGTGACGATGAAAAAAAACAAGATCATCAGCTACAACACTGGAAAGCAAACATTATAAATTCCAATGTTCCACAGTTTAACAAATAGTTTGCCTTTTACATAATCTGGGGAAAATAGCAATACCACTGAGCAAGCATCTCGGACAACAAGATGGACTCAAACAAATATAGGTGTAGCTATGTATAAGAGTGACAGTAAAGTATTCTACAGAACAGACTATACAAATGATGCAAACGTCAGGCGACAGCAAGAATAGACACCGAGATGGATGTGAATAAAATTAAGGTACGATTGATTAGTGCAGTGCAAATCCACAACAATAAAACGCAGCAACTTAGCAGCCAGTAGTTATGATCCTACTGACACTTTGAACAGTGGTAAGCATATTATTTGTTTCCCCAAGGGGTTTCTAGTAGGTAGAGAACATAACTTCAGAATCTAATGCATACAGCTGTTTGATACATACAGATCAATCTCATTTTCTTACAAGTGGACCTGCCTACTGCTTTTATTTGGCTTGATTACTTATTGAGTTCAGTCTTGTTCTATTGTTCTTTTTAAGACTCATTGTTATGCATTCTCAGTAAGTCTCCCAAGGGGTGTTTCCCTGGCATCAAGACTTGTGGTGAAGCTTTTCCTTAATTGTGTTTTCCATCTCACAATCTCCTTGGAAAAATATTTTGTCCTTGTCAGATCTGAAATGTGTCGTGTCACAGTTGACTGACTCTCCCTGTTGGCTTCCATGAAATGCCACTGTTGGAAGACACATTATTTTTTTGGAAGACACTTTTTTCTAACAGTCATCTTGGTAAGGAGAGTGTCTGATACTCATTCCTTAATATGATACCCCATACTACCTTTCACAAGACACTTTGTCTAACAACCCATCCTTTATGCTTAAAGCAATGCGTGACATGACTTTTAAATAACAAATGATCTCATCTGCGTATACACTCAACCTAAGACTCAAGGGGAGCATTGTTTTGCACTTACTTAGGTTCATAGGTGTGTACTTGGCCAACAGCACTGCAGCCTTTTCAAGCCTAGCCCATAGAACTGCCCTGGCATCATGCCGCCTTTAGTTCCCGGTGCCTTTTTCAAGTAGAGACCCTTGATTCTAGAAGATAGATGTGGGCCTAAAAAACGCATACCAAGGATATTAGAAAAATAGGTATCTTTTTACTTGTTCAGATTAAACTCGGTCTTTCTAACAAAATGGACAGGTTTCAACTAGTTTGTCAGCTGTACTAGCTTTTGCTATGATTATGTCAATAAAGTCCCTTGAGGGCACCCTAAGTCAACCTAACCTAGGGTTAGTTGCTGTTTTTTTCAGAGGTACGTCAATCTGTGTGCAGTCTGTCACTTGTTTTCACTAAACATTACATTCTATGGCTATAAGGAATTGAGTATTACAGTCTAGGAGGCTAGAACTTCCTCCTTATAGATTGTTCTTCTACCAACATTATGACTGCAGAAAACAAACTGTAGGAATAATGTAGTACTTTTTTGCTGTAAGTCAAGAGAATAGTAGACCTAAGAATTAATTTCTATCCAGAATTCTAGTTCTGTTACTCCACCCCCTTTTGTTATGGCTTGTTGCAGTTGCTGTTGATTAGTTAGAGGTGTTCTGCTTAATGCTGTTTGCTTAGAATTTTAATTTAGGTGCTATGCGGCCATCCAGTATGCCTCCTTGAAGTGGTGTGAAATGATGACATCTCTCAGTATATGGAGAGCCACAGCACAGAACTGTCTACAGCATTAACTGTGTCTGCTCTATCCTCAGGGCATCCCTGCATTTTGTGTCAGACTAAGTAATGTATATTTGGCATATTTA